>NW_024739992.1:0-39037 GCF_018991925.1 Homarus americanus | reverse complement strand
CCTCTATATAACAACCACTGTATATTAGTACCACCTCTATATAACAGCCACTGTCTATAAGTACCACGTCTATAAAACAGCCACTGTCTATAAATATTACCTCTATATAACAACCACTGTCTATTAGTACCACCTCTATATAACAGCCACTGTCTATAAGTACCACCTCTATATAACAGCCACTGTCTATAAGCATCACTGCTATATAACAGCCACTGCTTATAAGCATCACATCTATATAACAGCCACTGTCTATTAGTACCACCCCTATATAACACCCACTGTCTATAAGTACCACCTTTATGTAAGCACCTCCTCTATATAACAGCCATTGTCTATAAGTACCACCTGTATATAACAGCCACTGTCTATAAGTACCACCATATATAACAGCCACTGTCTATTAGTACCACATCTATATAACAGCCACTGTCTATAAGTACCACCTCTATATAACAGCCACTGTATATAAGTACCACATCTATATAAAAGCCACTGTCTATAAGTACCACCTTTATATAAGCACCTCCTCTATATAACAGCCAATGTCTATAAGTACCTACTCTATATAACAGCCATTGTCTATAAGTACCACCTGTATATAACAGCCACTGTCTATAAGTACCACCTTATATAACAGCCACTGTCTATTAGTACCACCTCTATATAACAGCCACTGTCAATAAGTACCACCTTATATAACAGCCACTGTCTATTAGTACCACCTCTATATAACAGCCACTGTCTATTAGTACCACCTCTATATAACAGCCACTGTCTATAAGTACCACCTCTATATAATAGCCACTGTCTATAAGTACCACCTCTATATAACAGCCACTGTCTATAAGTACCACCTCCATATAACAGCCACTGTCTATAAGTACCACCTCTATATAATAGCCACTGTCTATAAGTACCACCTCTATATAACAGCCACTGTCTATAAGCACCTCCTCTATATAACAGCCACTGTCTATAAGCATCGCTTCTATATAACAGCCACTGTTTATAAGTACCACATCTATATAACAGCCACTGTCTATAAGTATCACCTCTATGTAACAGCCACTGTCTATAAGTACCACCTCTATATAATAGCCACTGTCTATAAGTACCACCTCTATATAACAGCCACTGTCTATAAGCATCGCTTCTATATAACAGCCACTGTCTATAAGCACCACCTCTATATAACAGCCACTGTCTATAAGCACCTCCTCTATATAACAGCCACCGTCTATAAGTACCACCTCTATGTAACAGCCACTGTCTATAGGCACCACCCTTATATAACAGCCATTGTCTATAAGTACCACCTCTATATAACAGCCACTATCTATAAGCACCTCCTCTATATAACAGCCACTGTATATAAGTACCACCTCTATATAACAGCCACTGTCTATAAGTACCACCTCTATATAACAGGCACTGTCTGTAAGTACCACATCTATATAACAGCCACTGTTTATAACTACCTCCTCTATATAACAGCCACTGTCTTTAAGTACCTCCTCTATATACAGCCACTGTATAAGCACCACCTCTATATAACAGCCACTGTCTATAAGTACCACATCTATATAACAGCCACTGTTTATAACTACCTCCTCTATATAACAGCCACTGTCTATAAATGCTACCTCTATATAACAGCCACTGTCCACTGTCTTTAAGTTCCTCCTCTATATAACAGCCACTGTCTAATAGAACCACCTCTATATAACAGCCACTGTCTATAAGTACCACTTTATATAACAGCCACTGTCTATAAGCACATCCTCTATATAACAGCCACTGTCTATAGGCACCACCTCTATATAACAGCCACTGTCTATAGGTACCACCTCTATATAACAGCCACTGTCTATAAGTACCACCTCTATATAACAGCCATTGTCTATAAGTACCACATCTATATAACAGCCACTGTCTATAAGTACGACCTCGATATAACAGCCACTGTGTATAAGTACCTCCTCTATATAACAGCCACTGTTTATAATACCACCTCTATATAACAGCCACTGTCTATAAGTACCACCTCTATGTAACAGCCACTGTCTATTAGTACCACTTTTATATAACAGCCACTGTCTATAATCACCTCCTCTATATAGCAGCCACTGTCTATAAGTACCACCTCTATATAACAGCCACTGTCTATAAGCACCACCTCTATATAACAGCCACTGTCTATAATTACCAACCTTTTTATAACAGCCACTGTCTATAAGCACCACCTATATATAACAGCCACTGTCTATAAGCACCTCCTCTATATAACAGCCACCGTCTATAAGTACCACCTCTATATAACAGCCACTGTCTATAGGCACCACCCTTATATAACAGCAATTGTCTATAAGTACCACCTCTATATAACAGCCACTGTCTATAAGCACCTCCTCTATATAACAGCCACTGTCTATAAGTACCACCTCTATATAACAGCCACTCTCTATAAGTACCTCCTCTATATAACAGATACTGTCTTTTAGTACCACCTCTATATAACAGCCATTGTCAATAAGTACCACCTCTATATAACAGCCACTGTCTATATGTACCACGTCTATATACAGCCACTGTATAAGTACCACCTCTATATACAGCCACTGTATAAGTACCACCTCTATATAACAGCCACTGTATAAATACCACCTCTATGTAGCCTGTATAAGTACCACCTCTATATAACAGCCATTGTATAAGTACCACCTCTGCCCAGCCTGTATAAGTACCCTCTATATACAGCCACTGTATGTTACCACCTCTATATAACAGCCACTGTCTGTACCACCTCTATATACATACACTGTATATTACACTTCTATATAACAGCCACTGTCTTTTAGTACCACCTCTATATAACAGCCATTGTCTATAAGTACCACCTCTATATAACAGCCACTGTCTATAAGTACCACCTCTATATACAGCCACTGTATAAGTACCACCTCTATATAACAGCCACTGTCTATAGGGACCACCTCTATGTAACAACCACTGTCTATAAGTACCTCCTCTATATACATCCACTGTATAAGTACCACCTCTATATAACAGCCACTGTCTATAAGTACCACATCTATATAACAGCCACTGTTTATAACTACCTCCTCTATATAACAGCCACTGTCTATAAGTACCACCTCTATATAACAGCCACTGTCTATAAGTACCTCCTCTATATAACAGCCACTGTTTATAACTACCTCCTCTATATAACACCCACTGTCTATAAGTACCACCTCTATATAACAGCCACTGTCTATAAGCACCTCCTCTATATAACACCCACTGTCTATAAGTACCACCTCCATATACAGCCACTGTCTTTCAGCACCTCCTCTATATAACAGCCACTGACTATAAGTACCACCTCTTTATAACAGCCACTGTCTATAAGTACCACCTCTATATAAAAGCCACGCCAACTACCTCCTCATATAACAGCCACTCTCTATAAGTACCTCACTCATATACAGCCACCATAAGCACCACCTCTATATAGCAGCCACTGTCTGCAATGCCACCTCTATATAACAGCCACTGTTTATAACTACCTCCTCTATATAACACCCACTGTCTATAAGTACCACCTCTATATAACAGCCACTGTCTATAAGCACCTCCTCTATATAACATCCACTGTCTATAAGTACCACCTCCATATACAGCCACTGTCTATAAGCACCTCCTCTATATAACAGCCACTGTCTATAAGTACCACCTCTATATAACAGCCACTGTCTATAAGTACTACCTCTATATAACAGCCACTGTCTATAAGCACCTCCTCTATATAACATCCACTGTCTATAAGTACCTCCTCTATATAACAGTCACTGTTTATAAGTACCACCTCTATATAACAGCCACTGTCTATAAGTACCTCCTCTATATAACAGCCACTGTTTATAAGTACCTCCTCTATATAACACCCACTGTCTATACATACCTCCTCTATATAACAGCCACTGTCTATAAGTATCTCCTCTATATAACAGCCACTGTCTATAAGTACCTCCTCTATATACAGCCACTGTATAAGCACCACCTCTATATAACAGCCACTGTCTATAAGTACCACCTCTATATAACAGCCACTGTCTATAAGTACCACCTTTATATAAGCACCACCTCTATATAACAGCCACTGTCTATAAGTACCACCTCTATATAACAGCCACTGTTTATAAGTACCACATCTATATAACAGCCACTGTCTATAAGTACCACCTCTATATAACATCCACTATCTATAAGTACCACCTCTATATAGCAGCCACTGTCTATAAGTACCACCTGTATATAACATAAGAACATAAGAACATAAGAATGGAGGAAACTGCAGCGGGCCTATTGGCACATACTGGGCAGTCCCGTTTACACCCAACCCCTATTGCTCATATGAGCTTCCAACCTATGTTTGAAGCAATTCAGTGTATTCGAGTTAATGATGATATTTGGTAACTTGTTCCATTCATCCACTACTCTGTTTCCAAACCAGTGTTTACCTATTTCACGCCTAAATCTAAATTTGTCTAATTTAAAACCATTGTTACGAGTTCGCTACTGGTTGGATAATTTGAGTACCTCCTCTATAAGTACCACCTTAAATAACAGCCGCTGTCTATTTGTACCACCTGTATATAATAACCACTGTCTATAAGTACAACCTCTAAATAACAGCCACTGTCTATAAGTATCACCTGTATATAACAGCCACTATCTATAAATACTACCTCTATATAACAGCCACTGTCCACTGTCTATAAGTACCTCCTCTATGTAACAGCCACTGTCTATTAGTACCACCTCTATATAACAGCCACTGTCTATAAGTACCACCTTATATAACAGCCACTGTCTATAAGTACCACCTCTATATAACAGCCACTGTCTATAAGTACCACCTCTATATAACAGCCATTGTCTATAAGTACCACATCTATATAACAGCCACTGTCTATAAGTACGACCTCGATATAACAGCAACTGTCCACTGTCTATAAGTACCTCCTCTATATAACAGCCACTGTCTATTAGTACCACCTCTATATATCAGCCACTGTCTATAAGTTCCACCCCTATATATCAGCCACTGTCTATAAGTACCACCTCTATATAACAGGCACTGTATATAAGTACCACCTCTATATAAAAGCCACTGTTTATAAGTACCACCTTTATATAACAGCCACTGTCTATAAGTACCACCTCATATATAACAGCCATTGTCTATAAGTACCACATCTATATAACAGCCACTGTCTATAAGTACGACCTCGATATAACAGCAGCCACTGTCCATGGTCTATTAGTACCACCTTTCATATAACAGCCACTGTCTATTAGCATCACTCTATATATCAGCCACTGTCTATAAGTTCCACCCTCTATATATCAGCTACTGTCTATAAGTACCACCTCTATATAACAGCCACTGTATATAAGTACTAATTATATAACAGCCACTGTATATAAGTACCAATTTCATATAAAAAGCCACTGTCTATAAGTACCACCTTTATATAAGCAACTCCTCCATATAACAGCAGCCAATCGTCTATAAGTACCTCCTCTATATAACAGCCACTGTCTATAAGCACCTCCTCCACATAACAGCAACTGTCTATAAGTACTAATTTCTATATAACAGCCACTGTATATAAGCACCTCTTCTTTATAACAGCCACTGTCTATAAGCACCTCGTCTATATAACAGCTAATGTCTATAAGCACCTCCTCTATATAACAACCACTGTCTATAAGCACCTTCTCTATATAACAGCCACTTTCTATAAGTACCACCTCTATATAACAGCCACTGTCTATAAGCACCTTCTCTATATAAGAGCCACTGTCTATAAGCACCTCGTCTATATAACAGCTAATGTCTATAAGCACCTCCTCTATATAACAACCTCTGTCTATAAGCACCTTCTCTATATAACAGCCACTGTCTATAAGTACCACCTCTATATAACAGCCTTTGTCTATAAGTACCACATCTATATAACAGCCACTGTCTATAAGTACGACCTCGATATAACAGCCACTGTCTATTAGTACCACATCTATATAACAGCCACTGTCTATAAGTACCACCTCTATATAACAGCAACTGTCTATTAGTACTACTTTAATATAACAGCCACTGTCTATAATCACCTCCTCTATATAGCAGCCACTGTCTATAAGTACCACCTCTATATAACAGCCAATGTCTATAAGCACCACCTCTATATAACAGCCACTGTCTATAAGTACCAACCTTTTTATAACAGCCACTGTCTATAAGCACTACCTATATATAACAGCCACTGTCTATAAGCACCTCCACTATATAACAGCCACCGTCTATAAGTACCACCTCTATATAACAGCCACTGTCTATAGGCACCAATCTTATAAAACAGCCATTGTCTATAAGTACCACCTCTATATAACACCCACTGTCTATAAGCACCTCCTCTATATAACAGCCACTGTCTATAAGTACCTCCTCTATATAACAGCCACTGTCTATAAGTAACACCTCTATATAACAGCCACTGTTTATAAGTACCACATCTATATAAAAGCCACTGTCTATAAGTACCTCCTCTATATAACAGCCACTGTTTATAAGTACCTCCTCTATATAACACCCACTGTCTATACGTACCTCCTCTATATAACAGCCACTGTCTATAAGTACCACCTCTATATAACCGCCACTGTCTATAAGTAACTCCTCTATATAACAGCCACTGTCTATAAGCACCTCCTCTATATAACAGCCACTGTCTATAAGTACCAACTCTATATAACAGCCACTGTCTATAAGTAACTCCTCTATATAACAGCCACTGTCTATAAGCACCTCCTCTATATAACAGCCACTGTCTATAAGTACCACCTCTATATAACCGCCACTCTCTATTAGTACCACCTCTATATAACAGCCACTGTCTATAAGTACCACCTCTATATAAGCACCTCCTCTATATAACAGCCACTGTCTATAAGTACCACCTCTATATAACATCCACTATCTATAAGTACCACCTCTATATAACAGCCACCGTCTATATGTACCACCTGTATATAACAGCCACTGTCTATAAGTACCACCTTAAATAACAGCCACTGTCTATTAGTACCCCCTCTATATAACAGCCACTGTCTATAAGTACAACCTCTATATAACAGCCACTGTCTATAAGTACCACCTGTATATAACAGCCACTGTCTATAAATGCTACCTCTATATAACAGCCACTGTCCACTGTCTATAAGTACCTCCTCTATATAACAGCCACTGTCTATTAGTACCACCTCTATATAATAGCCACTGTCTATAAGTACCACCTTATATAACAGCCATCTGTCTATAAGCACCTCCTCTATAAAACAGCCACTGTCTATTGGCACCACCTCCATATAACAGCCACTGTCTATAAGTACCACCTCTATATAACAGCCACTGTCTATAAGTAACACCTCTATATAACAGCCATTGTCTATAAGTACCACATCTATATAACAGCCACTGTCTATAAGTACGACCTCGATATAACAGCCACTGTCCACTGTCTATAAGTACCTCCTCTATATAACAGCCACTGTCTATTAGTACCACCTATATATAACAGCCACTGTCTATTAGTACCACCTCTATATATCAGCCACTCTCTATAAGTTCCACCCCTATATATCAGCCACTGTCTATAAGTACCACCTCTACATAACAGCCACTGTATATAAGTACCACCTCTATATAAAAGCCACTGTCTATAAGTACCACCTTTATATAAGCACCTCCTCTATATAACAGCCACTGTCTATAAGTGCCTCCTCTATATAACAGCCACTGTCTATAAGCACCTCCTCCATATAACAGCCACTGTCTATAAGTACCACCTCTATATAACAGCCACTGTCAATAAGCACCTCCTCTATATAACAGCCACTGTCTATAAGTACCACCTCTATATAACAGCCACTGTCTATAAGCACCTCCTCTATATAACAGCCACTGTCTATAAGCACCTCGTCTATATAACAGCTAATGTCTATAAGCACCTCCTCTATATAACAACCACTGTCTATAAGCACCTCCTCTATATAACAGCCACTGTCTATAAGTACCGCCTCTATATAACCGCCACTGTCTATTAGCACTACCTCTATATAACAGCCACTGTCTGTAAGTACCACCTCTATATAACAGCCACTGTCTATAAGTTCCACCTCTACATAACAGCCACTGTTTATAAGTACCACCTCCATATAACAGCCACTGTCTATAAGTACCTCCTGTATATAACAGCCACTGTCTATAAGTACCACCTCTATTTAACAGCCAGTGTTTATAAGTACCACATCTATATAACAGCCACTGTCTATAAGTATCACCTCTATATAACAGCCACTGTCTATAAGTACCTCCTGTATATAACAGCCAGTGTCTATAAGCATCACCTCTATATAACAGCCACTGTCTATAAGCACTTCCTCTATATAACAGCCACAGTCTATATGTACCACCTCTATATAACAGCCACTGTCTATAAGTACCTCCTCTATATAACAGCCACTGTCTATAAGTAAAACCTCAATATAACAGCCACTGTTTGTAAGTACCTCCTCTATATAACAGCCACTGTCTATAAGTACCTCCTCTTTATAACAGCCACTGTCTATAAGTACCACCTCTATATAACAGCCACTGTTTATAAGTATCACCTCCAAATAACAACCACTGTCTATAAGTACCACCTCTATATAACAGCCACTGTCTATAAGTACCACCTCTATATAAAAGCCACTGTCTTTAAGCATCACTTCTATATAACAGCCACTGTCTATTATTACCACCTCTATATAACAGCCACTGTTTATAAGTACCACCTCTATATAAAAGCCACTGTCTATAAGTACCACCTCTATATAACAGCCACTGTTTATAAGTACCACCTCTATGTAACAGCCACTGTCTATAAGTACCACCTCTATATAACAGCCACTGTCTATAAGTACCACCTCTATATACAGCCACTCTATAAGCACCTCCTCTATATAACAGCCACTGTCTATAAGCACCTCCACTATATAACAGCCACTGTCTATAAGTACCACCTCTATATAACCGCCACTCTCTATTAGTACCACCTCTATATAACAGCCACTGTCTATAAGTCCCACTTTTATATAAGCACCACCTCTATATAACAGCCACTGTCTATAAGTACCACCTCTATATAAGAGCCACTGTTTATAAGTACCACATCTATATAACAGCCACTGTCTATAAGTACCACCTCTATATAACATCCACTATCTATAAGTACCACCTCTATATAACAGCCACTATCTATAAGTACCACCTGTATATAACAGCCACTGTCTATAAGTACCCCCTCTATATAACAGCCACTGTCTATAAGTACAACCTCTATATAACAGTCACTGTCAATAAGTACCACCTGTATATAACAGCCACTGTCTATAAATGCTACCTCTATATTACAGCCACTGTCCACTGTCTATAAGTACCTCCTCTATATAACAGCCACTGTCTATTAGTACCACCTCTATATAACAGCCACTGTCTATAAGTACCACCATATATAACAGCCACTGTCTATAATCACCTCCTCTATATAACAGCCACTGTCTATAGGCACCACCTCTATAACAGCCACTGTCTATAAGTACCACTTACATAATGTTTCACACTGTCTATAAGTACCACCTCTATATAACAGCCATTGTCTATAAGTACCACATCTATATAACAGCCACTGTCTATAAGTACGACCTCGATATAACAGCCACTGTCCACGGTCTATTTAGTACCACTCTATATAACAATAGCCACTGTCTATTAGTATCACCTCTATATATCAGCCACTGTCCATAGTTCCAATTTCTATATATCAGCTACTGTCTATAAGTACCACCTCTATATAACAGCCACTGTATATAAGGGTTCACCTCTATATAAAAGCCACTGTCTATAAGTACCAATATTTATATAAGCACCTCTATATAACAGCCACTGTCTATTAGTACCACCTCTATATATCAGCCACTGTCTATAAGTTCCACACCGATATATCAGCCACTGTCTATAAGTACCACCTCTATATAACAGCCACTGTATATAAGTACCACCTCTATATAAAAGCCACTGTCTATAAGTACCACCTTTATATAAGCACCTCCTCTATATAACAGCCACTGTCTATAAGTACCTCCTCTATATAACAGCCACTGTCTACAGCACCTCCTCCATATAACAGCAACTGTCTATAAGTACCACCTCTATATAACAGCCACTGTCTATAAGCACCTCCTCTATATAACAGCCACTGTCTATAAGCACCTCGTCTATAGAACAGCTAATGTCTATAAGCACCTCCTCTATATAACAACTACTGTCTATAAGCACCTCCTCTATATAACAGCCACTGTCTATAAGTACCACCTCTATATAACAGCCTTTGTCTATAAGTACCACATCTATATAACAGCCACTGTCTATAAGTACGACCTCGATATAACAGCCACTGTCTATTAGTACCACCTCTATATATCAGCCACTGTCTATAAGTACCACCTCTATATAACAGCAACTGTCTATTAGTACTACTTTAATATAACAGCCACTGTCTATAATCACCTCCTCTATATAGCAGCCACTGTCTATAAGTACCACCTCTATATAACAGCCAATGTCTATAAGCACCACCTCTATATAACAGCCACTGTCTATAAGTACCAACCTTTTTATAACAGCCACTGTCTATAAGCACTACCTATATATAACAGCCACTGTCTATAAGCACCTCCACTATATAACAGCCACCGTCTATAAGTACCACCTCTATATAACAGCCACTGTCTATAGGCACCACCCTTATAAAACAGCCATTGTCTATAAGTACCACCTCTATATAACACCCACTGTCTATAAGCACCTCCTCTATATAACAGCCACTGTCTATAAGTACCACCTGTATATAACAGCCACTGTCTATAAATGCTACCTCTATATAACAGCCACTGTCCACTGTCTATAAGTACCTCCTCTATATAACAGCCACTGTCTATTAGTACCATCTCTATATAACAGCCACTGTCTATAAGTACCACCTTATATAACAGCCACTGTCTATAAGCACCTCCTCTATATAACATCCACTGTCTAAAGTACCACCTCTATATAACGGCCACTGTCTATAAGTACCACCTCTATATAACAACCATTGTCTATAAGTAACACATCTATATAACAGCCACTGTCGATAAGTACGACCTCGATATAACAGCCACTGTCCACTGTCTATAAGCACCTCCTCTATATAACAGCCACTGTGTATTAGTACCACCTATATATAACAGCCACTGTCTATTAGTACCACCTCCATATATCAGCTACTGTCTATAAGTTCCACCCCTATATATCAGCCACTGTCTATAAGTACCACCTCTATATAACAGCCACTGTATATAAGTACCACCTCTATATAAAAGCCACTGTCTATAAGTACCACCTTTATATAAGCACCTCCTCTATATAACAGCCACTGTCGATAAGTACCTCCTCTATATAACAGCCACTGTCTATAAGCACCTCCTCCATATAACAGCCACTGTCTATAAGTACCACCTCTATATAACAGCCACTGTCAATAAGCACCTCTTCTTTATAACAGCCACTGTCTATAAGCACCTCGTCTATATAACAGCTAATGTCTATAAGCACCTCCTCTATATAACAACCACTGTCTATAAGCACCTTCTCTATATAACAGCCACTTTCTATAAGTACCACCTCTATATAACAGCCACTGTCTATAAGCACCTTCTCTATATAAGAGCCACTGTCTATAAGCACCTCGTCTATATAACAGCTAATGTCTATAAGCACCTCCTCTATATAACAACCTCTGTCTATAAGCACCTTCTCTATATAACAGCCACTGTCTATAAGTACCACCTCTATATAACAGCCTTTGTCTATAAGTACCACATCTATATAACAGCCACTGTCTATAAGTACGACCTCGATATAACAGCCACTGTCTATTAGTACCACATCTATATAACAGCCACTGTCTATAAGTACCACCTCTATATAACAGCAACTGTCTATTAGTACTACTTTAATATAACAGCCACTGTCTATAATCACCTCCTCTATATAGCAGCCACTGTCTATAAGTACCACCTCTATATAACAGCCAATGTCTATAAGCACCACCTCTATATAACAGCCACTGTCTATAAGTACCAACCTTTTTATAACAGCCACTGTCTATAAGCACCACCTATATATAACAGCCACTGTCTATAAGCACCTCCTCTATATAGCAGCCACCGTCTATAGGTACCACCTCTATATAACAGCCAGTGTCTATAGGCACCACCCTTATATAACAGCCATTGTCTATAAGTACCACCGCTATAAAACAGCCACTGTCTATAAGTAACACCTCTATATAACAGCCACTGTCTATAAGTACCACCTCTATATAACAGCCGCTGTCTATAAGTACCACCTCTATATAACAGCCACTGTCTATAAGTACCACCTCTATATAAAAGCCACTGTCTTTAAGCATCACTTCTATATAACAGCCACTGTCTATTATTACCACCTTATATAACAGCCACTGTCTATAAGCACTCTCTATATAACAGCCACTGTCTATAGGCACCAATTTCATACACGGCCACTGTCTATAAGTACGACCTCGATATGTCACAGCCAATGTCCACTGTCTATAAGTACCTCTATATAACAGCCACTGTCTATAAGTACCACCTCTATATAACAGCCACTGTCTATAAGTAACTCTCTATATAACAGCCACTGTCTATAGGCACCACCCTTGTATAACAGCCAATGTCTATAAGTACCACCTCTATATAACAGCCACTGTCTATAAGCACCACCTATATATAACAGCCACTGTCTATAAGCACCTCCTCTATATAACAGCCACCGTCTATAAGTACCACCTCTATATAACATCCACTAACTATAAGTACCACCTCTATATAACAGCCACCGTCTATACGTACCACCAGTATATTACAGCCACTGTCTATAAGTACCACCTTAAATAACAGCCACTGTCTATTAGTACCACCTCTATATAACAGCCACTGTCTATAAGTACAACCTCTATATAACAGCCACTGTCTATGAGTACCACCTGTATATAACAGCCACTGTCCATAAATGCTACCTCTATATAACAGCCACTGTCCACTGTCTTTAAGTACCTCCTCTATATAACAGCCACTGTCTATTAGTACCACCTCTATATAACAGCCACTGTCTATAAGTACCACCTTATATAACAGCCACTGTCTATAAGCACCTCCTCTATATAACAGCCACTGTCTATAGGCACCACCTCTATATAACAGCCACTGTCTATAAGTACCACCTCTATATAACGGCCACTGTCTATAAGTACCACCTCTATATAACAGCCATTGTCTATAAGTACCACATCTATATAACAGCCACTGTCTATAAGTACGACCTCGATATAACAGCCACTGTCCACTGTCTATAAGTACCTCCTCTATATAACAGCCACTGTCTATTAGTACCAATTTATATAACAGCCATCTATTAGTAATACCACTTATATCAGCCACTGTCTATAAGTTCCACCTCATATATCAGCTTTTCACTCTGTTCATAAGGCACCATACCTCCTCTACATAACAGCCACTGCATATAAGTACTAATTTCTATAAAAGCCACTGTCTATAAGTACCACCTTTATATGAGTACCTCCTCTATATAACAGCCACTGTTTATAAGTACCACCTCTATATAACAGCCATTGTCTGTAAGTACCACTTCTATATAACAGACACTGTCTTTTAGTACCACCTCTATATAACAACCATTGTCTATAAGTACCACCTCTATATAACAGCCACTGTCTATAAGTACCACCTCTATATAAATGTTTCAATGTCTATAAGCACTCTCCCATATAACAGCCACTGTCTATAAGCACCTCGTCTATATAACAGCTAATGTCTATAAGCACCTCCTCTATATAACAACCACTGTCTATAAGCACCTCCTCTATATAACAGCCACTGTCTATAAGTACCGCCTCTATATAACCGCCACTGTCTATTAGCACTACCTCTATATAACAGCCACTGTCTGTAAGTACCACCTCTATATAACAGCCACTGTCTATAAGTTCCACCTCTACATAACAGCCACTGTTTATAAGTACCACCTCCATATAACAGCCGCTGTCTATAAGTACCTCCTGTATATAACAGCCACTGTCTATAAGTACCACCTCTATTTAACAGCCAGTGTTTATAAGTACCACATCTATATAACAGCCACTGTCTATAAGTATCACCTCTATATAACAGCCACTGTCTATAAGTACCTCCTGTATATAACAGCCAGTGTCTATAAGCATCACCTCTATATAACAGCCACTGTCTATAAGCACTTCCTCTATATAACAGCCACAGTCTATATGTACCACCTCTATATAACAGCCACTGTCTATAAGTACCTCCTCTATATAACAGCCACTGTCTATAAGTAAAACCTCAATATAACAGCCACTGTTTGTAAGTACCTCCTCTATATAACAGCCACTGTCTATAAGTACCTCCTCTTTATAACAGCCACTGTCTATAAGTACCACCTCTATATAACAGCCACTGTTTATAAGTATCACCTCCAAATAACAACCACTGTCTATAAGTACCACCTCTATATAACAGCCACTGTCTATAAGTACCACCTCTATATAAAAGCCACTGTCTTTAAGCATCACTTCTATATAACAGCCACTGTCTATTATTACCACCTCTATATAACAGCCACTGTTTATAAGTACCACCTCTATATAACAGCCACTGTCTATAAGTACCACCTCTATATAACAGCCACTGTTTATAAGTACCACCTCTATATAACAGCCACTGTCTATAAGTACCACCTCTATATAACAGCCACTGTCTATAAGTACCACCTCTATATACAGCCACTCTATAAGCACCTCCTCTATATAACAGCCACTGTCTACAAGCACCTCCACTATATAACAGCCACTGTCTATAATGCTCTCTCTATGTAACCCATATATATATTGGTTGCCACCTCTATATAACAGCCACTGTCTATAAGTACCACCTTTATATAAGCACCACCTCTATATAACAGCCACTGTCTATAAGTACCACCTCTATATAACAGCCACTGTTTATAAGTACCACATCTATATAACAGCCACTGTCTATAAGTACCACCTCTATATAACATCCACTATCTACAAGTACCACCTCTATACAACAGCCACTGTCTATAAGAACCACCTCTATATAACAGCCACTGTCTATAAGTACCACCTTAAATAACAGCCACTGTCTATTAGTACCACCTCTATATAACAGCCACTGTCTATAAGTACAACCTCTATATAATAGATACTGTCTATAAGTACCACCTGTATATAACAGCCACTGTCTATAAATGCTACCTCTATATAACAGCCACTGTCCACTGTCTTTAAGTACCTCCTCTATATAACAGCCGCACGTCTGTGGTACCACCTCTATAATAGCCACGTCTGCAAATTGCTGCAGCAATAACCAGCCATCCTGTCTATAAGCACCTCCTCTATCGAAGCAATACTGTCTATAAGTACCACCTCGATATAACAGCCACTATCTATAAGTCCCACCTCTATATAACAGCCACTGTCTATAAGTACCACCTCTATATAACAGCCATTGTCTATAAGTACCACATCTATTTAACAGCCACTGTCTATAAGTACGACCTCGATATAACAGCCACTGTCCACTGTCTATAAGTACCTCCTCTATATAACAGCCACTGTCTATTAGTACTACCTCTATATAACAGCCACTGTCTATAAGTACCACCTTATATAACAGCCACTGTCTATAAGCACCTCCTCTATATAACAGCCACTGTCTATAGGCTCCACCTCTATATAACAGCCACTGTCTATAAGTACCACCTTTATATAACAGCCACTGTCTATAAGTACCACCTCTATATAACAGCCATTGTCTATAAGTACCACATCTATATAACAGCCACTGTCTATAAATAAGACCTCGATATAACAGCAACTGTCCACTGTCTATAAGTACCTCCTCTATATAACAGCCACTGTCTATTAGTACCACCTCTATATATCAGCCACTGTCTATAAGTTCCACCCCTATATATCAGCCACTGTCTATAAGTACCACCTCTATATAACAGACACTGTATATAAGTACCACCTCTATATAAAAGCCACTGTCTATAAGTACCACCTTTATATAAGCACCTCCTCTATATAACAGCCACTGTCTATAAGCACCTCCTCTATAAAACAGCCACTGTCTATAAGCACCTCGTCTATATAACAGCTAATGTCTATAAGCACCTCCTCTATATAACAACCACTGTCTATAAGCACCTCCTCTATATAACAGCCACTGTCTATAAGTACCACCTCTATATAACCTGCCACTGTCTATTAGCACTACCTCTATATAACAGCCACTGTCTATAAGTACCACCTCTATATAACAGCCACTGTCTATAAGTTCCACCTCTTCATAACAGCCACTGTTTATAAGCACCACCTCCATATAACAGCCACTGTCTATAAGTAACTCCTGTATATAACAGCCACTGTCTATAAGTACCACCTCTATATAACAGCCACTGTTTATAAGTACCACCTCTATATAACAGCCACTGTCTATAAGTTCCACCTCTTCATAACAGCCACTGTTTATAAGCACCACCTCCATATAACAGCCACTGTCTATAAGTAACTCCTGTATATAACAGCCACTGTCTATAAGTACCACCTCTATATAACAGCCACTTTTTATAAGTACCACATCTATATAACAGCCACTGTCTATAAGCATCACCTCTATATAACAGCCACTGTCTATAAGCACTTCCTCCTCTATATAACAGCCACTGTTTATAAGTACCACCTCTATATAACAGCCACTGTCTATAAGTACCTCCTCTATATATCAGCCACTGTCTATAAGCACTTCCTCTATATAACAGCCACTGTCTAGAAGCACCTCCTCTATATAACAGCCACTGTCTATAAGTACCTCCTCTATATAACAGCCACTGTCTATAAGTACCTCCTTCATATAACAGCCACTGTCTATAAGTAACACCTCTATATAACAGCCACTGTTTATAAGTACCACCTCTATATAACAGCCACTGTCTATAAGTACCACCTCTATATAACAGCCACTGTCTATAAGTACCACCTCTTTATAGAGCCACTCTATAAGCACCTCCTCTATATAACAGCCACTGTCTATAAGCACCTCCACTATATAACAGCCACTGTCTATAAGTACCACCTCTATATAACAGCCACTGTCTATAAGTACCAACCTTTTTATAACAGCCACTGTCTATAAGCACCACCTATATATAACAGCCACTGTCTATAAGCACCTCCTCTATATAACAGCCACCGTCTAGAAGTACCACCTCTATATAACAGCCACTGTCTATAGGCACCACCCTTATATAACAGCCATTGTCTATAAGTACCACCTCGATATAACAGCCACTATCTATAAGTCCCACCTCTATATAACAGCCACTGTCTATAAGTACCACCTCTATATAACAGCCATTGTCTATAAGTACCACATCTATATAACAGCCACTGTCTATAAGCACGACTTCGATATAACAGCCACCGTCCACTGTCTATAAGTAATTTCTCTTATATATAACAGCCACTGTCTATTAGTACCACCCTATATAACAGCCACTGTCTATAAGTACCACCTTATATAACAACAGCCACTGTCTATAAGCACTCTCCTCTATATAACAACAGCCACTGTCTATAAGTACCACCTCTATATAACAGCCACTGTCTATAAGTACCACCTCTATATAACAGCCATTGTCTATAAGTACCACATCTATATAACATCCACTGTCTTTAAGTAAGACCTCGATATAACAGCCACTGTCCACTGTCTATAAGTACCTCCACTATATAACAGCCACTGTCTATTAGTACCACCTCTATATATCAGCCACTGTCTATAAGTTCCACCCCTATATATCAGCCACTGTCTATAAGTACCACCTCTATATAACAGCCACTGTATATAAGTACCACCTCTATATAAAAGCCACTGTCTATAAGTACCACCTTTATATAAGCACCTCCTCTATATAACAGCCACTGTCTATAAGCACCTCCTCTATAAAACAGCCACTGTCTATAAGCACCTCGTCTATAAAACAGCTAATGTCTATAAGCACCTCCTCTATATAACAACCAATGTCTATAAGCACCTCCTCTATATAACAGCCACTGTCTATAAGTACCACCTCTATATAACCGCCACTGTCTATTAGCACTACCTCTATATAACAGCCACTGTCTATAAGTACCACCTCTATATAACAGCCACATTCTATAAGTTCCACCTCTACATAACAGTTACTGTTTATAAGTACCACCTCCATATAACAGCCACTGTCTATAAGTAACTCCTGTATATAACAGCCACTGTCTATAAGTACCACCTCTATATAACAGCCACTGTTTATAAGTACCACATCTATATAACAGCCACTGTCTATAAGTACCACTTCTATATAACAGCCACTGTCTATAAGTACCTCCTGTATATAACAGCCACTGTCTATAAGCATCACCTCTATATAACAGCCACTGTCTATAAGCACTTCCTCTATATAACAGCCACAGTCTATATGTACCACCTCTATATAACAGCCACTGTCTATAAGTACCTCCTCTATATAACAGCCAATGTCTATAAGTAACACCTCTATATAACAGCCACTGTTTATAAGTACCACCTCTATATAACAGCCACTGTCTATAAGTACCTCCTCTTTATAACAGCCACTGTCTATAAGTGCCACCTCTATATAACAGCCACTGTTTATAAGTACCACCTCTATATAAAAGCCACTGTTTATAAGTACCACCTCTATATAACAGTCACTGTCTATAAGTACCACCTCTATATAACAGCCACTGTCTATAAGTACCACCTCTATATAGAGCCACTCTATAAGCACCTCCTCTATATAACAGCCACTGTCTATAGGCACCTCCACTATATAACAGCCACTGTCTATAAGTACCTCCTCTATATAACAGCCACTGTTTATAAGTACCATCTCTATATAACAGCCTCTGTCTATAAGTACCACCTCTATATAACAGCCACTGTCTATAAGTACCAACCTTTTTATAACAGCCACTGTCTATAAGCACCACCTATATATAACAGCCACTGTCTATAAGCACCTCCTCTATATAACAGCCACCGTCTAGAAGTACCAGCTCGATATAACAGCCACTATCTATAGGCACCACCCTTATATGCTGCTTGGCCAGTCTATAAGTACCACCTCGATATAACAGCCACTATCTATAAGTACTACCTTCTATATAACAGCCACTGTCTATAAGTACTCAATTCTCAATATAACAGCCACTGTCTAAAAGCACCTCTCTATATTACAGCCACTGTCTATAAGTACCACCTCTATATAACAGCCACCGTCTATAAGCACCTCGTCTATATAACATCCAAATGCCTATAAGCACCTCCTCTATATAACAGCCACTGTCTATAAGTACCAATTCTATATAACTGCTACTGTTTATAAGTACCTCAATTTATATAACAGCCACTGTCTAATAAGTACCACCTTTATATAAGCACCACCTCTATATAACAGCCACTGTCTATAAGTACCACCTCTATATAACAGCCACTGTTTATAAGTACCACCTCTATATAACAGCCACTGTCAATAAGTACCACCTCGATATACCAGCCACTATCTATAAGTACCACCTCTATATAACAGCCAAGCCCATAAAGTTCTTAATTCTTCATAACAGCCACCGTTTATAAGTACCACCCATATAACAGCGCCACTGTCTATAAGTAACTCCTGTATATAACAGCCACTGTCTATAAGGCACACACTCCCCATATAACACACTGTTTATAAGTGCCTACATCTATATAACAGCCACTGTCTATAAGTACCAATTTATATAACAGCCACTGTATATATGTACCTCCTGTATATAACAGCCACTGTCTATAAGCATCAATTTCATATACCAGCCTACTGTCTATACACTTCCTCTATATATCAGCCACAGTCTATATGTACCACCTCATATAACAGCCACTGTCTATAGCACCTCCTCTATATAACACATCGTCTATAAGTAACACCTCTATATAACAGCCACTGCTTATACCACCCTCTATATAACAGCCACTGTCTATAAGTAATTTCCTCTTTATAACAGCCACTGTCTATAAGTGCCACCTCTATATAACAGCCACTGTTTATAAGTACCACCTCTATATAAAAGCCACTGTTATAAGTACCACCTCTATATAACAGTCACTGTCTATAAGTACCACCTCTATATAACAGCCACTTTCTATAAGTACCACCTCTATATAGAGCCACTCTATAAGCACCTCCTCTATATAACAGCCACTGTCTATAAGCACCTCCACTATATAACAGCCACTGTCTATAAGTACCTCCTCTATATAACAGCCACTGTTTATAAGTACCACCTCTATATAACAGCCTCTGTCTATAAGTACCACCTCTATACAACAGCCACTGTCTATAAGTACGAACCTTTTTATAACAGCCACTGTCTATAAGCACCACCTATATATAACAGCCACTGTCTATAAGCACCTCCTCTATATAACAGCCACCGTCTAGAAGTACCACCTCTATATAACAGCCACTGTCTATAGGCACCACCCTTATATAAGAGCCATTGTCTATAAGTACCACCTCGATATAACAGCCACTATCTATAAGTACCACATCTATATAACAGCCACTGTCTATAAGTACGACCTCGATATAACAGTTACTGTCCACTGTCTATAAGTACCTCCTCTATATAACAGCCACTGTCTATTAGTACCACCTCTATATAACAGCCACTGTCTATAAGTACCACCTTATATAACAGCCACTGTCTATAAACACCTCCTCTATATAACAGCCACTGTCTATAGGCTCCACCTCTATATAACAGTCACTGTCTATAAGTACCACCTCTATATAACAGCCACTGTCTATAAGTACCACCTCTATATAACAGCCATTGTCTATAAGTACCACATCTATAGAATAGCCACTGTCTATAAGTAAGACCTCGATATAACAGCAACTGTCCACTGTCTATAAGTACCTCCTCTATATAACAGCCACTGTCTATTAGTACCACCTCTATATATCAGCCACTGTCTATAAGTTCCACCCCTATATATCAGCCATTGTCTATAAGTACCACCTCTATATAACAGGCACTGTATATAAGTACCACCTCTATATAAAAGCCACTGTCTATAAGTACCACCTTTAAATAAGCACCTCCTCTATATAACAGCCACTGTCTATAAGCACCTCCTCTATAAAACAGCCACTGTCTATAAGCACCTCGTCTATATAACAGCTAATGTCTATAAGCACCTCCTCTATATAACAACCACTGTCTATAAGCACCTCCTCTATATAACAGCCACTGTCTATAAGTACCGCCTCTATATAACCGCCACTGTCTATTAGCACTACCTCTATATAACAGCCACTGTCTGTAAGTACCACCTCTATATAACAGCCACTGTCTATAAGTTCCACCTCTACATAACAGCCACTGTTTATAAGTACCACCTCCATATAACAGCCGCTGTCTATAAGTACCTCCTGTATATAACAGCCACTGTCTATAAGTACCACCTCTATTTAACAGCCAGTGTTTATAAGTACCACATCTATATAACAGCCACTGTCTATAAGTATCACCTCTATATAACAGCCACTGTCTATAAGTACCACCTGTATATAACAGCCACTGTCTATAAGTACCACCTTAAATAACAGCGACTGTCTATTAGTAACACCTCTATATAACAGCCACTGTCTATAAGTACTAATTTATATAACAGCCACCGTTCATAAGTACCTCCTCTATAACAGCTAATGTCTATAAGTAAACACTGTGATAATGCAGCCACTTTTGAGGGCAACACCTCTATATAACAGTCACTGTCTATAACACTTCTTTTATAACAGCCACTGTCTATAAGTGCCACCTCTATATAACAGCCACTGTTTATAAGTACCACCTCTATATAAAAGCCACTGTTATAAGTACCACCTCTATATAACAGTCACTGTCTATAAGTACCACCTCTATATAACAGCCACTTTCTATAAGTACCACCTCTATATAGAGCCACTCTATAAGCACCTCCTCTATATAACAGCCACTTGCTCATAAGTTAATTTCCACTATATAACAAATGTCTATATAATTTCTATATAATCAACCACTTTCTATAAGTACCATCTCTATATTACAGCCACTGTCTATTAGTACCACCTCTATATAACAGCCATTGTCTATAAGTACCACATCTATATAACAGCCACTGTCTATAAGTACGACCTCGATATAACAGCCACTGTCCACTGTCTATAAGTACCTCCTCTATATCACAGCCACTGTCTATAAGTACCACCTCTAAATACAGCCACTGTCTATAAGTATTACCTCAATATAACAACCACTGTCTATTAGTACCACCTCTATATATCAGCCACTGTTTATAAGTACCACCTCTATATAACAGCCACTGTCTATAAGTACCACCTTTATATAAGCACCTCCTCTATATAACAGCCATTGTCTATAAGTACCACCTGTATATAACAGCCACTGTCTATAAGTACCACCTTATATAAGAGCCACTGTCCACTGTCTATAAGTACCTCATATAACAGCCACTGTCTATTAGTACCATCTCTATATAACAGCCACTGTCTATAAGTACCACCTTATATAACAGCCACTGTCTATAAGCACCTCCTCTATATAACAGCCACTGTCTATAGGCACCACCTCTATATTACAGCCACTGTCTATCAGTACCACCTCTATATAACAGCCACTGTCTATAAGTACCACCTCTATATAACAGCCATTGTCTATAAGTACCACATCTATATAATAGCCACTGTCTTTAAGTAAGACCTCGATATAACAGCCACTGTCCACTGTCTATAAGTACCTCCACTATATAACAGCCACTGTCTATTAGTACCACCTCTATAAATCAGCCACTGTCTATAAGTTCCACCCCTATATATCAGCCACTGTCTATAAGTACCACCTCTATATAACAGCCACTGTATATAAGTACCACCTCTATATAAAAGCCACTGTCTATAAGTACCACCTTTATATAAGCACCTCCTCTATATAACAGCCACTGTCTATAAGCACCTCCTCTATAAAACAGCCACTGTCTATAAGCACCTCGTCTATAAAACAGCTAATGTCTATAAGCACCTCCTCTATATAACAACCACTGTCTATAAGCACCTCCTCTATATAACAGCCACTGTCTATAAGTACCACCTCTATATACCCGCCACTGTCTATTAGCACTACCTCTATATAACAGCCACTGTCTATAAGTACCACCTCTATATAACAGCCACATTCTATAAGTTCCACCTCTACATAACAGTTACTGTTTATAAGTACCACCTCCATATAACAGCCACTGTCTATAAGTAACTCCTGTATATAACAGCCACTGTCTATAAGTACCACCTCTATATAACAGCCACTGTTTATAAGTACCACATCTATATAACAGCCACTGTCTATAAGTACCACCTCTATATAACAGCCACTGTCTATAAGTACCTCCTGTATATAACAGCCACTGTCAATAAGCATCACCTCTATATAACAGCCACTGTCTATAAGCACTTCCTCTATATAACAGCCACAGTCTATATGTACCACCTCTATATAACAGCCACTGTCTATAAGTACCTCCTCAATATAACAGCCACTGTCTCTAAGTAACACCTCTATATAACAGCCACTGTTTATAAGTACCACCTCTATATAACAGCCACTGTCTATAAGTACCTCCTCTTTATAACAGCCACTGTCTATAAGTACCACCTCTATATAACAGCCACTGTTTATAAGTACCACCTCTATATAACAGCCACCTTTTATAAGTACCACCTCTATATAACAGTCACTGTCTATAAGTACCACCTCTATATAACAGCCACTGTCTATAAGTACCACCTCTATATAGAGCCACTCTATAAGCACCTCCTCTATATAACAGCCACTGTCTATAGGCACCTCCACTATATAACAGCCACTGTCTATAAGTACCTCCTCTATATAACAGCCACTGTTTATAAGTACCATCTCTATATAACAGCCTCTGTCTATAAGTACCACCTCTATATAACAGCCACTGTCTATAAGTACCAACCTTTTTATAACAGCCACTGTCTATAAGCACCACCTATATATAACAGCCACTGTCTATAAGCACCTCCTCTATATAACAGCCACCGTCTAGAAGTACCACCTCATATAACAGCCACTGTCTATAGGCACCACCCTTATATAAGAGCCATTGTCTATAAGTACCACCTCGATATAACAGCCACTATCTATAAGTACCACATCTATATAACAGCCACTGTCTATAAGTACGACCTCGATATAACAGTTACTGTCCACTGTCTATAAGTACCTCCTCTATATAACAGCCACTGTCTATTAGTACCACCTCTATATAACAGCCACTGTCTATAAGTACCACCTTATATAACAGCCACTGTCTATAAGCACCTCCTCTATATAACAGCCACTGTCTATAGGCTCCACCTCTATATAACAGCCACTGTCTATAAGTACCACCTCTATATAACAGCCACTGTCTATAAGTACCACCTCTATATAACAGCCATTGTCTATAAGTACCACATCTATATAACAGCCACTGTCTATAAGTAAGACCTCGATATAACAGCAACTGTCCACTGTCTATAAGTACCTCCTCTATATAACAGCCACTGTCTATTAGTACCACCTCTATATATCAGCCACTGTCTATAAGTTCCACCCCTATATATCAGCCACTGTCTATAAGTACCACCTCTATATAACAGGCACTGTATATAAGTACCACCTCTATATAAAAGCCACTGTCTATAAGTACCACCTTTATATAAGCACCTCCTCTATATAACAGCCACTGTCTATAAGCACCTCCTCTATAAAACAGCCACTGTCTATAAGCACCTCGTCTATATAATAGCTAATGTCAATAAGCACCTCCTCTATATAACAACCACTGTCTATAAGCACCTCCTCTATATAACAGCCACTGTCTATAAGTACCACCTCTATATAACCGCCACTGTCTATTAGCACTACCTCTATATAACAGCCACTGTCTATAAGTACCACCTCAATATAACAGCCACATTCTATAAGTTCCACCTCTACATAACAGTTACTGTTTATAAGTACCACCTCCATATAACAGCCACTGTCTATAAGTAACTCCTGTATATAACAGCCACTGTCTATAAGTACCACCTCTATATAGCAGCCACTGTTTATAAGTACCACATCTATATAACAGCCACTGTCTATAAGTACCACCTCTATATAACAGCCACTGTCTATAAGTACCTCCTGTATATAACAGCCACTGTCTATAAGCATCACCTCTATATAACAGCCACTGTCTATAAGAACTTCCTCTATATAACAGCCACAGTCTATATGTACCACCTCTATATAACAGCCACTGTCTATAAGTACCTCCTCAATATAACAGCCACTGTCTATAAGTAACACCTCTATATAACAGCCACTGTTTATAAGTACCACCTCTATATAACAGCCACTGTCTATAAGTACCTCCCTCTTTATAACAACCACTGTCTATAAGTACCACTCCTATATAGCAGCCACTGTTTATAGTGCCACCTCCTATATAACCAGCCACCTTTTATAAATTGCCACACTTATATAACCAGTCACTGTCTTATAAGTACCACCTCTATATAACAGCCACTGTCTCTCAAGTACCACCTCTATATGCAACCACTCTATAAGCACCTCACTCTATATAACTTGTACTGTCATAAAGCACCTCCTATAGCAGCCACCAATGCTATAATCACCTCCTCTATATAGCAGCCACTGTCTATAAGTACCACCTCTATATAACAGCCACTGTCTATAAGTACCACCTCTATATAACAGCCACTGTCTATAAGTACCAACCTTTTTATAACAGCCACTGTCTATAAGCACCACCTATATATAACAGCCACTGTCTATAAGCACCTCCTCTATATAACAGCCACCGTCTATAAGTACCACCTCTATATAACAGCCACTGTCTATAGGCACCACCCTTATATAATAGCCATTGTCTATAAGTACCACCTCGATATAACAGCCACTATCTATAAGTACCACCTCTATATAACAGCCACTTTCTATATGTACCACCTCAATATAACAGCCACTGTCTAAAAGCACCTCCTCTATATTACAGCCACTGTCTATAAGTACCACCTCTATATAACAGCCACTGTCTATAAGCACCTCGTCTATATAACATCCAATGCCTATAAGCACCTCCTCTATATAACAGCCACTGTCTATAAGTACCACCTCTATATAACTGCCACTGTTTATAAGTACCACCTCTATATAACAGTCACTGTCTATAAGTACCACCTTTATGTAAGCACCACCTCTATATAACAGCCACTGTCTATAAGTACCACCTTTATATAAGCACCACCTCTATATAACAGCCACTGTCTATAAGTACCACCTTTATATAAGCACCACCTCTATATAACAGCCACTGTCAATAAGTACCACCTCGATATACCAGCCACTATCTATAAGTACCACCTCTATATAAACGCCACTATCTATAAGTACAACCTCTATATAACAACCACTGTTTATAAATACCACCTCTATATAACAGCCTTTGTCTATAAGTACAACCTCTATATAACAGCCACTGTTTATAAGTAACACCTCTATATAACAGCCACTGTTTATAAGTACCACCTCTATATATCAGCCACTGTCTATAAGTACCACCTCTATATACAGCCACTGTATAAGTACCACCTCTATATAACAGCCACTGTCTATAAGTACCACCTCTATATACAACCACTGTATAAGTACCACCTCTATAAAACAGCCACTGTCTATAAGTACCTCCTCTATATAACAGCCACTGTTTATAAGTACCACCTCTATATAACAGCCATTGTCTATAAGTACCACCTCTATATAACAGCCACTGTCTTTTAGTACCACCTCTATATAACAGCCATTGTCTATAAGTACCACCTCTATATAACAGCCTCTGTCTATAAGTACCACCTCTATATACAGCCACTGTATAAGTCTATAAGTACCACCTCTATATAACAGCCACTGTCTATAAGTACCACCTCTATATAACAGCCACTGTCTCTAAGTACCACCTCTATATAACAGCCACTGTTTATAAGTACCACCTCTATATAACAGCCACTGTCTA
Source organism: Homarus americanus (assembly GCF_018991925.1). NCBI lineage: Eukaryota > Metazoa > Arthropoda > Malacostraca > Decapoda > Nephropidae > Homarus > Homarus americanus. Next base: position 11,482 of record NW_024739992.1, on the reverse strand, counting down.
TAAGTACCACCTCTATATAACAGCCACTGTCTATAAGTACCACCTCTATATACAGCCACCTATAAGCACCTCTCTATATAACAGCCACTGTCTATAAGTTAACCTCCTATATAACAGCCACTGTCTATAGCACTCTATATAACAGCCACTGTTTATGGGCACCACCTCTATATAACAGCCACTGTCTATAAGCACCACCTCTATATAACAGCCACACTGTCTATAAGCACCAACCTTTTATAACAGCCACTGTCTATAAGCACCACCTATATATAACAGCCACTGCTCCAAGCACCTCTACATAGCAGCCACCGTCTATAGGTACTAATTCTATATAACAGCCAGTGTCTATAGGCACCACCCTATATAACAGCCATTGTCTATAAGTACCAATTTCACATAAAAACAGCCACTGTCTATAAGTAGACTTCTATATACAGCCACTGTCTATAAGTACCAATTCTATATAACAGCCGCTGTCTATAAGTACTAATTCTATAACAGCCACTGTCTATAAGTACCACCTCTATATGTGCTTTCACTGTCTTTTACATCACTTCTATATAACAGCCACTGTCTATTATTACCACCTCTATATAACAACCACCGTCTATAAGTACCAATTTCATATAACAGCCACTATCTATAAGTAAAACCTCTATATAACTGCCACTGTTCATAAGTACCACTCTATATAAACAGCCACTGTCTATAAGCACCTCCTATATATAACAGCCACTGTCTATTATTACCACCTCTATATAACAGCCACTGTCTATAAGTACCACCTCTATATAACAGCCACTGTTTATAAGTACCACATCTATATAACAGCCACTGTCTATAAGTACCACCTCTATATAACATCCACTATCTATAAGTACCACCTCTATATAACAGCCACTGTCTATAAGTACCACCAGTATATAACAGCCACTGTCTATAAGTACCACCTTAAATAACAGCCACTGTCTATTAGTACCACCTCTATATAACAGCCACTGTCTATAAGTACCACCTCTATATAACAGCTACTGTCTATAAGTACCACCTCTATATAACAGCCATTGTCTATAAGTACCACATCTATATAACAGCCACTGTCTATAAGTACGACCTTCGATATAACAGCCAATGTCCACTGTCTATAAGTACTTCTTCTATATAACAGCCACTGTTTATAAGTACCACTGTCTATATCGCCCTTCTATAAGTACCACCTCCATATAACAGCCACTGTCTATTAGTACCACGTTTATATAACAGCCACTGTCTATAATCACCTCCTCTATATAGCAGCCACTGTCTATAAGTACCACCTCTATATAACAGCCACTGTCTATAAGTACCACCTCTATATAACAGCCACTGTCTATAAGTACCAACCTTTTTATAACAGCCACTGTCTATAAGCACCACCTATATATAACAGCCACTGTCTATAAGCACCTCCTCTATATAACAGCCACCGTCTATAAGTACCACCTCTATATAAAAGCCACTGTCTATAGGCACCACCCTTATATAACAGCCATTGTCTATAAGTACCACCTCTATATAACAGCCACTGTCTATAAGCACCTCCTCTATATAACAGCCACTGTCTATAAGTACCACCTCTATATAACAGCCACTCTCTATAAGTACCTCCTCTATATAACAGCCACTGTTTATAAGTACCACCTCTATATAACAGCCATTGTCTATAAGTACCACCTCTATATAACAGCCACTGTCTTTTAGTACCACCTCTATATAACAGCCATTGTCTATAAGTACCACCTCTATATAACAGCCACTGTCTATAAGTACCACCTCTATATACAGCCACTGAATAAATACCACCTCTATATACAGCCAAGTATACCACTTCTATATAACAGCCACTGTCTATCTATATAACATCACTGTATAAGTCTATATACCACCTCTATATAACAGCCACTGTCTATAAGTACCACATCTATATAACAGCCACTGTTTATAACTACCTCCTCTATATAACACCCACTGTCTATAAGTACCACCTCTATATAACAGCCACTGTTTATAAGTACCACCTCTATATAACAGCCACTGTCTATAAGTACCTCTATATAACAGCCACTGTTTATAAGTACCTCATCTATATAACACCACTGTATATACGTACCTCCTCTATATAACAGCCATTGTCTATAAGTACCACCTCTATATAACAGCCACTGTCTATAAGTACCACCTCTATATACAGCCACTGTATAAGCACACGTATAAGTACCACCTCTATATAACAGCCACTGTCTATAGACCACCTCTATATAACAGCCAAGCACCTCTATATACAGCCACTGTATACCACCTATATAACAGCCACTGTCTATAAGTACCACATCTATATAACAGCCACTGTTTATAACTTACTCTCTCTATATAACACCCACTGCTATAAGTACCCTCTATATAACAGCCACTGTCTATAAGCACCTCCTCTATATAACACCCACTGTCTATAAGTACCACCTCCAAATACAGCCACTGTCTATAAGCACCTCCTATATATAACAGCCACTGTCTATAAGCACCTCCTCTGTATAACAGCCACTGTCTATAAGTACCTCCTCTTGAACAGCCACTGTCTATAAGTAACACTCTATATAACAGCCACTGTTTATAAGTACCACCTCTATATAACAGCCACTGTCTATAAGTACCTCCTCTATATAACAGCCACTGTTTATAAGTACCTCCTCTATATAACACCCACTGTATATACGTACCTCCTCTATATAACAGCCACTGTCTATAAGTACCACCTCTATATAACAGCCGCTGTCTATAAGTACCACCTCTATATAACAGCCACTGTCTATAAGTACCACCTCTATATAAAAGCCACTGTCTTTAAACATAGCCACTGTCTATTATTACCACCTCTATATAACAGCCACTGTCTATAAGTACCACCTCTATATAACAGCCACTGTTTATAAGTACCACATCTATATAACAGCCACTGTCTATAAGTACCACCTCTATATAACATCCACTATCTATAAGTACCACCTCTATATAACAGCCACTGTCTATAAGTACCACCAGTATATAACAGCCACTGTCTATAAGTACCACCTTAAATAACAGCCACTGTCTATTAGTACCACCTCTATATAACAGCCACTGTCTATAAGTACCACCTCTATATAACAGCTACTGTCTATAAGTACCACCTCTATATAACAGCCATTGTCTATAAGTACCACATCTATATAACAGCCACTGTCTATAAGTACGACCTCGATATAACAGCCACTGTCCACTGTCTATAAGTACCTCTTCTATATAACAGCCACTGTTTATAAGTACCACCTCTATATAACAGCCACTGTCTATAAGTACCACCTCCATATAACAGCCACTGTCTATTAGTACCACGTTTATATAACAGCCACTGTCTATAATCACCTCCTCTATATAGCAGCCACTGTCTATAAGTACCACCTCTATATAAGAGCCACTGTCTAGAAGCACCACCTCTATATTACAGCCACTGTCTATAAGTACCAACCTTTTTATAACAGCCACTGTCTATAAGCACCACCTATATATAACAGCCACTGTCTATAAGCACCTCCTCTATAGAACAGCCACCGTCTATAAGTACCACCTCTATATAACAGCCACTGTCTATACGCACCACCCTTATAAAACAGCCATTGTCTATAAGTACCACCTCTATATAACAGCCACTGTCTATAAGCACCTCCTCTATATAACAGCCACTGTCTATAAGTACCACCTCTATATAACAGCCACTCTCTATAAGTACCTCCTCTATATAACAGCCACTGTTTATAAGTACCACCTCTATATAACAGCCATTGTCTGTAAGTACCACTTCTATATAACAGACACTGTCTTTTAGTACCACCTCTATATAACAGCCATTGTCTATAAGTACCACCTCTATATAACAGCCACTGTCTATAAGTACCACCTCTATATACAGCCACTGTATAAGTACCACCTCTATATACAGCCACTGTATAAGTACCACCTCTATATAACAGCCACTGTCTATAGGGACCACCTCTATATAACAGCCACTGTCTATAAGTACCTCCTCTATATACAGTCACTGTATAAGTACCACCTCTATATAACAGCCACTGTCTATAAGTACCACATCTATATAACAGCTACTGTTTATAACTACCTCCTCTATATAACACCCACTGTCTATAAGTACCACCTCTATATAACAGCCACTGTCTATAAGCACCTCCTCTATATAACACCCACTGTCTATAAGTACCACCTCCAAATACAGCCACTGTCTATAAGCACCTCCTCTATATAACAGCCACTGTCTATAAGCACCTCCTCTATATAACAGCCACTGTCTATAAGTACCTCCTCTTTATAACAGCCACTGTCTATAAGTAACACCTCTATATAACAGCCACTGTTTATAATACCACCTCTATATAACAGCCACTCTATAAGTCCTCTATATAACAGCCACTGTTTATAAGCACTCTATATAACACCCACTGTATATACGTACCTCCTCTATATAACAGCCACTGTCTATAAGTACCACCTCTATATAACTGCCACTGTCTATAAGTAACTCCTCTATATAACACTGTATGTGTGTCAATCTCATTACTATACGAATAAATACAAATCCGATGACTATCTGGCACCTCCCCCCCCCCTTCTCAGTAGCGGTGTTATGATAAATGCAATACTAATGAGCAAGAGTTTCACGCCTAGGTTACTAACGCTGCCCGCACCATCGTCCACACACACCATTAACTTACTAATCGTCTCTCACTAATATATGTAGCTGTTATCTGGTTTGAATGGTGTTTTGTCAGTAATTTGTTTCTAATGGTGGTTTAATAATCGTCTTTTACCAATCGTGTCTTACGAATCATCTGTTCACTGATGATGTGGTATCAATTCCGTCTTACTAATCGTCTCGTTCTAAATTATCTATACACAACCAATATTTCATAACAACAACAACATTGACTACTACTACTACTACTACTACTATTAATAATGATAATAATAATAATAATAATAATAATAATAATAATAATAATAATAATAATAATAATAATAATAATAATAATAATAATAATAATAATAATAAAAGCCTGTCACAACCGAGAGACTCCAGTGAGTGGGGGGGGGGAAGACTCAGTGTAACTGTAATAACGCCATCTTGACGGTGTGATCTTTGTGTCTTTAGTTTAATTGCCTCATTAGATACACCTCGAGACGAGGAGCCAGCCAGGGTGGAGGATATTTTACCCTTGAGAAAATTTAACAAGTTGAATCCACGTTTTTGGAGGGTGTCCTGCATGGCAGTGAACAGTGACATCCGTACGTGTTCTGGGTATCAAGTTCTATCTACAGGAGCGAACACAAACACCTGTATAGTTTTCGTAGGTTCTATTTACTGGATAAACAGATATGTACACAAGGGAGGTTGCACTCCTTACTCTGTATGGGGGTCAACTAGCCTCTAGGGCGACATGTGGTAAGTGATATATTAGCAGCTTCCATATGTCACCAGGCACATTAATTAAGCATGTGGGACATGGTAAATACATTGCCACACGCTGCTAGCTAGGCTGAATAAATAGTGTATATAAATGGAGTACATACATAATATACATACAGCATACATAATATACATACAACATTACCCACATGACTCTGGCCTATATATACCGTTAGTGAATATGAGGTATTTCTTTGTGTATGAACCTCTGTCCTGCGTGGCAGTGAGAAGTGACACCACCCTCAGTGTCACGACTTGACTGAATTACTCAGAATAGGCAAACTGTACTCCAAGCTTTGTCAATAAATTTGTTAAACTAAAGAAAAAAAACACGTTTTTGGATTTTCTCGATTTTCAAGAGATTTTTTTTTCAATCCGTAAAGAAGTAGTTTTAAAACACACAAGCTTTCTGGCTTATCTGATACTACCTAAAATATCCCTGCAAAATATCAATACAAAATATCCCTACAAAATATCCCTACAAAATGGCCTCCAAATTACACTAAGACTGTAAGGTAAGTGGTGGATATTATTCTTTTATCCACATATACCTGGAGAAAAATGGTATCGCGGGAATATGTCTCTCCTCCAGGGTTATAAATCGGGCTCTCGCGTACCACCAATCTTGTTTGACTTGGCGGAACATCACCGTAAAACTGCCTTACGCGCCTCAACGACCAGAGACTGACCTCCTTCTGTCTGTGTGTGTGTGCCAGGAGGTGTTTGAGGGGATTGTAAGGCTCAGGAGAAAAATCATCCAACACACACACACACACACACACATCCTTGACCACCGAAGGGACCTTTATGCTAGGAATGGGGTGCATCTGTCTAAGGATGGGGTGGCAACCCTGGCTGACTCTCTCGAGAGGGCAGTTCAAAAGATGCCGAAGTCTTTAAACTGCTAGGAGAACATATGAGCACGGGAGTGGAGGAGACTGCAGTGGGAGCGGGTAAACAAAGTGAAAGGTGTCAGGGAAATAGTGCTAGGAATTATGACAAAGCTAAATTAGGCAGGGAGTTAAAACCTAAACACGACAAAGAGAGGACTCAAAACACGACTAACTTAAATGTCTACTTCGCAAACAGTAGAAGTATGAGAAACAAAATGATCAGGGCGTTGGTATGTACCGAAAAAGTCCATATAATAGCATTCACCGAAACATGGATAAGCCTAGACTCGCGTGAGTTACCTGTCGAATACTAAATTACAGGTTATAAATTATTCCATACCGATAGGCAGATTAGGAAAGGAGGCGGAGTAACAATCTATTGTATGTCAGGGATAATCTGAAGTGTGAAATAAATACGGAAATAAAAACTGAGCAGAATACAAAAAAAAAAATGGATAGAATTAATCGATGGTAGGGAAAAATTAATCACAAGAGTAATATATAGACCTCCTAATCTTGATAGCAAAGTCTGTATAGTAGACGACTTTAACTTTAGCCAAATAGATTGGATTGACCTTACTGGTAACGCAGAATCAGAGGATTTTCTTGAAACAATCCAGGACTGTTTTGTAAGCCAACATATAACCGAACCCACCCCAAAGCCGACAACAGTTACAGATATTAACTACGAGGCAACAGTCACTGAATGCTGCATGGATCTGCAGCTCAACTAACTCAACACAGCTAGGGTAGTTACTTTTGTATTAGGATATTTAATTTTAAGGTAATAAAATAGTGGCAAAGGTGTGGCATATTGGGGGAGGCTGGAGGTTACGTTTAAAAAAAATAGTATTAGGATAGTTAATTTTAAGGTTATAAAATAGTGTCGAAGGTGTGGCTATTGGGGGAGGCTGGAGGCCATGTAGTCGTAGTAGTCTAGGGTGATTAAAAAGTTTTGTTAACCAGAAGATAGATTACATTTATTACACATAAATTATATAACACATATGCAAACTTTACAGAACAAGAACATTCCATGTGTGTGCTTCAAATTAATGATTATCATTGAAGACACAACACTACTGGCCTTGAGGGACACACCGAGGCCTTGAGGGACACACCAGGGCATACTGGGCCACGACTCAACGGTCTCACAGTTTCATCGTCCGTAAGTGTGAGCGGACTTTTCTGTCAGATGTTTGCAGATAGAGATCTTTTTTCTCATAGTCGAGAGCACAGCGGTAGTTCCTGAGAAAACCATAACCTATTATAAAGTCAAAGGTGCTCATGTCCCTCACCTTTATGTTCTCAGCCCTCAAGAAGGTTAACCCTTTCATATGGATCTCGACGTTGCTGGGGTTCACGCCCCACGATTCAAGATTTTTAGCGACGTGGGTGGCGACAATAAAGTCAGGCTCACCTGACTCTATCTTTATTTTCATTCGGGGACCCTCGCATGACGGGGTGAAATATGCGTTGGCATAGAGATACTGTGACGCAGGAATAACTTGTCTCTTCCAGTATCCTGGCTCATTGTCCCTGATGTACAGTTCAGATTCTGGCTGCCATCTCTGGATGGTGCGAGTCTTTTGCAGGAGTGAACTGCCGATCTTGTTTTCATAACCCTTAGACGTTGAAGGGAGCACACGCGCTCTGCAGGTTATTTTGATGTCGTGGTTGAACTATATCTCAACATTATTAGTGCAACCAACCCGCATCTTCTGGTACTTTAGACCAGATTCATACACGGGCTTTCGTCTCCATCGACACTGTCGACCAAGGACTCCGACGCTGAGGGCAGACTCGTGAGTAAGGTCCACCTTGCCCACCCCGGAGTCCACCAGGAACTGACAAGGCTCCTCGTTGATAGTGGTTGAAACGTGCTGTGAGTCTGTCAAGCAGACAGGGATAGTGTCTATATCGCAAACGGGGAAGTCACAGGTTTGAGGCGCAGGATCAATATATAACCTAAAGGTGTTATCGGGGAGGTCCTCTAGTTCCCAGCACCACCTACGGACACATGGGCCACAACTCATTAAGTCCTTAAGGAACCAAAAGGGTCCTTTGTTCGCCAACCTTGCACTCCTACGAACACCAGCTGGCGGCACCACACGGGAGCGAAGGTGAATTGCTCCGCGCTCTGTCTTGCGGGGGAACTTCATAATGTGTTTTATGCTTCTCGTAAACTATACTGTTAGGTCTAGTTTAACGAGATTAACACTTGAATATTTATAGTAAGAGGTATGTGTGTGTGTGTGTGTGTGTGTGCACAGTAGTAGTAGTAGTATCGTGGTAGTAGTGAATATGTGCGTGGTAGTAGTTGTAGTAGTACTAGTCTCGTGGTAGTAGTGAATATGTGTGTGATAGTAGTAGAAGTAGTAATAGTGGCAGTAGTAGGCTAGTAGTCTCGTGATAGTAGTTAAAATGTCTCGTGGTTGTAGTGAAGATGTATGTGGTAGTAGTTGTAGCATAAGTAGTAGTAGTAGTGAAGATGTGTGTGGTAGTAGTAGTGAAGATATCTGTGGTAGTAGTAGGAGTAGTAGTAGTAGTAGTCTCGTGATAGTAGTTAATATGTGTGTGATGGTAGTAGTATTAGTCTCGTGGTTGTAGTGAAGATGTGTGTGCGAGTAATAGTAGTAGTGGTAGTAGTAGACTTGTAGTAGTAAAGTTGTGTGTAATAGTAGTCTCGTGGTGGTAGTGAAGATGTGTGTGGTAGTAGTTGTAGTAGTAGTAGTAGTAGTAGTAGTAGTACTAGTAGTGAAGATGTGTGTAGTAGTAGTAGTAGTAGTAGTAGTAGTAGTAGAGACTAAAATCTGCGGGTGACGGAAAGCAAAACACCGATGACGTGGCAAGAAAATTTGGAAACAAAATGCGTGTGGGAAAAGTGTCTCTCGCGGTAAGATCTCTCACTCAGGGATCTTCTGGTGGGGTGATGCCAATAAACAGAGCGACATTAGATCTATTGAAAGAGAAACATCCCCCTGCAAGTGAAGTTGAAGGCATCAGGCTCCATGGTGACTATATCCCACCAAATGCTGTCCTGTTCGAGAAAATAACAGGAGAGATGGTGTGGAAAAAGGCACTGAAGACTCGTGGAGGAGCCGGCCCTTCAGGTCTGGATGCAAACGGTTGGAGAGTCATCCTCAGCACTAACAAGTTTGGCCCTGTAGCAAGCGAACTCTGCACTGCCATTGCCACCCTTGCAAGAAAGCTTGCATCCTCTTGCTGCCATCACCTCCAGGCCCTGACGGCCTGCCGCCTTATTCCTCTGGAAAAGAATCCAGGATGTAGACCTATAGGGGTGGGGGAAGTGCTGAGGCGGATCATCGGAAAGTGTATAATGGAGGTGGTAAAGGATGATGTCAGGGCAGCAGCAGGGAACCTACAAGTGTGTGCTGGCCACCAGGCTGGTGGGGAGGCGCCCATTCACGCCATGAGATTGATATTTGAGCAGCGTGATTGTGAGGCCGTTCTCTTGGTGGATGCTTCAAACGCATTCAACATACTTAACCGCAAGGCTGCACTGCACAACATCAAGATCAAGTGTCCTAGCTTTGCGATGTATGTTGAAAATTCGTATAGGAATCCTTCAGACCTCTACATAGTAAACAACAAGGCTCTACGAGGTGATACCATCCTGCAGTCGACCGAGGGAACAACACAGGGGGACCCCGTTGCAATGGCAATGTATGCAATAGGCCTATCAGTGCTCCAACAAGAAATAAAGTATGAAACAACTGGGGTCAAACAAGTGGCATATGCTGATGACCTCACAGGAGCAGGAAAAGTGGAGGACATCAAAAAGTGGTGGGACCTGGTAACATCGCGAGGTCCACATATAGGGTACCACCCTAACGCCAGCAAATCCTTCCTCATCGTGAAGCCAGATCATTATGATCGGGCTGTGGAGGTTTTCGGCGAAAGTGAGGTCAAAATAATCTAAGGACGGCCAAAGACATCTAGGCGCAGTAATTGGCACTACGGACTTCAAGACCCAGTACGTAGGGGGAAAGGTGAATGAGTGGGTTAGCGAAATCCATGCTCTATCGGAGATTGCTAACACAGAGCCACATGCGGCCTTTGCAGCATTCACACATGGAGTCAAGCATCGTTGGAACTACCTGATGCGTACCATCCCTGAGATCCGACCCCTCCTCCACCCTTTGGAAGAAGCAATCAGTGTCAAGTTCATTCCCAAACTAGTGAAACACCACGACTTAACCCTAGTAGAAAGAACACTTCTTGCACTTCCACCAAGACTGGGAGGGATGGGACTAACTAATCCAGAGGAGATTGCTGACTCTGAACATCAAAATTCACTTAAGCTCACGGCAGCCCTCACTGACCACATAATAGCCCAGAATGCAACAGGGGAAGTGGACACCAGCGAAGTTAATAAGATCCGTAGGTCCATTACAACAGATCGGCAGCACTGCCAAAATGACATGTTGCAGCAACTATTGCTGCTGGTTCCAGAAAATTTGACAAAAAAAGTAGCTATAGCGCAGGAGGTGGGCGCCTCGAACTGGCTAACTACGTTACCGATAAGGGCAAATGGTTTCAGCCTAAACAAACAAGAATTTACAGATGCCATTGCTCTAAGGTACGGTTGGCCAGTAGATGGTTTGCCCTCCCAATGCGTGTGTGGCTATTCCTATGATGGCGATCACGCCATGGTTTGCAAGAAGGGGGGCTTCATATGCATGAGGCATGACGAGGTAAGGGATCTCACAGCAAATATGTTGAAGGAAATCTGCCGGGACGTCATGGTAGAACCGACCCTCCTTCCACTGGATGGCGAGATCTTCCAACACAGGACTTCAAACACATCTAACGAAGCCCGTGTGGACGTCAGTGCTCGAGGATTCTGGACGCGGGGACAGCGAGCTTTCTTCGACATCAGGATTTTTGATCCCATGGCTGTTTGTCACCGTAACCTAGCTCTCGATGCTGCGCATAGGAGGAACGAGAACGACAAGAGAAGGGCATATGGGGAGAGAATTCAAAATGTGGATCAAGGCAGCTTCACTCC
>NW_024739991.1:0-2441 GCF_018991925.1 Homarus americanus | reverse complement strand
AACGTTGATTAACACACTCTAGCATTGATAAACACACTCTAGCGTTGATTATCACACTCTAGAGTTGATTAACACACTCTAGCGTTGATAAACACACTCTAGCGTTGATTATCACACTCTAACGTTGATTATCACACTCTAACGTTGATTAACACACTCTAGCGTTGATAAACACACTCTAGCGTTGATTATCACACTCTAGCGTTGATTATCACACTCTAGCGTTGATTATCACACTCTAACGTTGATTAACACACTCTAGCATTGATAAACACACTCTAGCGTTGATTATCACACTCTAGAGTTGATTAACACACTCTAGCGTTGATTATCACACTCTAATGTTGATTAACACACTCTAGCGTTGATAAACGCTAATTTGAAGCGTTGATAAATCATTACTCAGCGTTGATAAACACACTCTAGTTGTTGATTATCACACTCTAGCGTTGATAAACACAATTTCAGTTGATTATCACCTATGTTGATAAACACACTTCCCCTAGCGTTGATAAACACATTCTAGTTGTTGATTATCACACTCTAGCGTTGATAAATGCTACTCTAGCGTTGATTATCACATTTCAGCATTACCACACTCTAGCGTTGATTACCACACTTCAGCGTTGATTATCACACTCGAACGTTGATTAATACACTCAGTGCTTGATAAACACACTCTAGCGTTGATAAACACACCTAGCGTTGATTATCACACTCTAGCATTAATTATCACACTCTAACGTTGATTAACACACTCTAGCGTTGATAAACACACTCTAGCGTTGATAAACACACTCTAGCGTTGATTATCACACTCTAGCATTGATTAACACACTCTAGCATTGATTATCACACTCTAACGTTGATTAACACACTCTAGCATTGATAAACACACTCTAGCGTTGATTATCACACTCTAGCGTTGATTATCACACTCTAGCATTGATTAACACACTCTAGCGTTGATTATCACACTCTAACGTTGATAAACACACTCTAGCGTTGATTATCACACTCTAGCGTTGATTATCACACTCTAGCGTCGATTAACACACTCTAACGTCGATTAACACACTCTAGCGTTGATAAACACACTCTAGCATTGATAAACACACTCTAGCATTGATAAACACACTCTAGCGTTGGTTAATACACTAGCGTTGGTTAATACACTAGCGTTGATAAACACACTCTAGCATTGATAAACACACTCTAGCATTGATAAACACACTCTAGCATTGATAAACTCACTCTAGCGTTGATAAACACACTCTAGCATTGATAAACACACTCTAGCGTTGATAAACACACTCTAGCGTTGATAAACACACTCTAGCATTGATAAACACACTCTAGCATTGATAAACACATTCTAGCATTGATAAACTCACTCTAGCGTTGATAAACACACTTTAGCGTTGATTACTACACTCTAGCGTTGATAAACACACTCTAGCGTTGATAAACACACTCTAGCGTTGATAAACACACTCTAGCGTTGATAAACACACTCTAGCGTTGATAAACACACTCTAGCGTTGATAAACACACTCTAGCGTTGATTAACACACTCTAGCATTGATAATCACACTCTAGCGTTGATTAACACACTCTAGCGTTAATTACTACACTTTAGCGTTGATAAACAAACTCTAGCGTTGATTAACACACTCTAGCATTGATAATCACACTCTAGCGTTGATTAACACACTCTAGCGTTGATAATCACACTCTAGCGTTGATTAACACACTCTAGCATTGATAATCACACTCTAGCATTGATTAACACACTCTAGCGTTAATTACTACACTTTAGCGTTGATAAACAAACTCTAGCGTTGAATTGCTGCTCTAGCATTGATAATCACACTCTGGCGTTGATTAACACCTCTGGCGTTAATTACACTTTGGCGTTGATAAACAAACTCTGGCGTTGATTAACACACTCTGGCGTTAATTACTACACTTTGGCGGCGTTGATAATCACCTCTAGCGTTGATAATCACACTCTAGCGTTGATAATCACACTCTGGCGTTGATAATCACACTCTAGCGTTGATAAACGCACTCTGGCGTTGATAAACACACTCTAGCGTTGATAAACACACTCAGCGTTGATTAATAACACTCTGGCGTTGATAAACACATTCTGGCGGTGATAATCACCTCTAGCGTTGATAATCACACTCTAGCGTTGATAAACACTCTAGCGTTGATAATCACACTCTAGCGTTGATAAACACACTCTAGCGTTGATAAACACACTCTAGCGTTGATAATCACACTCTAGCGTTGATAAACACACTCTAGCGTTGATAAACACACTCTAGCGTTGATTAACACACTCTAGCGTTGATTAACACACTCTAGCGTTAATTACTACACTCTAGCGTTGATAAACACACTCTAGCGTTGATAAACACACGTTAGCGTTGATA
>NW_024739990.1:0-19019 GCF_018991925.1 Homarus americanus | reverse complement strand
TCATTGTGCTTCGTTTCAGTTACGTATTGCTAAGTACACCTCTGGCCTCCAGGTGCCTCTGACCTCAAGGTACCCCAGACACTCACGCTTCACCTCTGACCTCCCTGGTTCTCTGACACTCTGGGTACACCTCTAACACTCCTGCCTCTGGCTCTGGTACCCAGACACTCCCACACCTCTGATGCTCCCAGGTACACCTCTGGCCTCAGGTACCTCCGACATTCCCAGGTGCTCTGGCCTCCTGGTACCACTGGGCTCCAGTTTCCTGACTTGCTCCCAGTTGCTCACTGACGCTCCTTGTACCTGACACTCCAGGTTGCTCTCTGACAGCCTGGTACGCCTGACACTGGGTGCACCTCCGTCTCCCAGGTACATCTCTGGCACTCCAGGTACACCTCCTGAGCCTCCCAGGTACGCCTCTGACACTCCACTTCACTCCGACCTCCAGGTACACCCCTGACATCCCTCCTTTACCTCCGACACTCCCAGGTACCTGACACTCCCAGGTACACCCCTGGCCTCCCAGGTACACCTTTGTGCTCCCAGTGCACCTCTGACACTCCAGGTACACCTCAACCTCCCAGGTACACCTCTCATGCTCCCAGGTACACCTCTAACACTCCAGGTACCTGAACCTCCCAGGTACACCTCTCACACTCCCAGGTACACCTCTGACCTCCCAGGTACTCACCTGACCTCCCTGGTGCCTCTGATGCTCGTTGCCTCTGGCCTCCCAGATACACCTCTGACTCTCCAGGTACACCTCCTGGCCTCCCAGGTACACCTGAGACACTCCCAGGTACACCTGAGACACTCTCAAGTACACCTGAGCTCTCCTAGAGTACACCAATGATGCTCCCAGGTGCCTCTGGCTCTCCCAGGTACACCTCAGATGCTCCCAGGTACACCTCAGACACTCCCTGGTGCCCCCTGACACTCCCAGGTACACCTCTGACCTCCTAGGTACACCTAAGACACTCCCTGGTGCACCTCTGATACTCCCAGGTACACCTCTGACCTCCCAGGTACACCTCTGACTCTCCCAGGTACCTGACACTCCCAGGTACACCTGGGACCTCCCAGGTACACCCTGACCTCCAGTGTACCTCTGACCTCCAGGTACCTCTGACTCTCCAAGGTACCCCAGACACTCCCACACACCTCTGACACTCCTGGTTCCTCCTGACCTCCCAGGTGCACCTCTAACACTCCTGCTACTACCTCTGACTCTCCAAGATTTTGGTGCTCCACATACACCTCTGATGCTCCAGGTACACCTCCCCAGCCTCCCAGGTACACCTCGACATTCCCAGGTACTCCACCTGACCTCCCTGGTACACCCCTGACACTCCCAGGTACACCTCTGACACTCCCAGGTACTCCACTGGCACTCCCTTGTACACCCCTGGCTGCTCCCAGGTGCTCACTGACAACCCTGGTACACCCCTGACACTACCAGGTGCACCTCTGACACTCCCAGGTACATCTCTGACCTCCCAGGTACTCTGGCTCCCAGGTACGCTCGCTCCCGCCCCTCTGACCTCCCAGGTACACCCCTGACACTCCCACTTACACCTCCGACACTCCCAGGTACACCCCTGACACTCCCAGGTACACCCTGACACTCCAGGTACACCTTTGATGTCCCAGGTACACCTCTGACACTCCCAGGTACCTCAGACCTCCCAGGTCCTCTCACCTCCCAGGTACCTCCTACTTGGTGCACCTCAGACCTCCAGGTGCCTCTCCCAGGTACCCTCTGACATCCCAGGTGCTCCAACCTGTTACCTCTGATGCTCCCAGGTACACCTCTGTGCTCCCAGATACCTCTGACTCTCCCGGTGCCTCAGCCTCCCAGGTACCTGAGACACTCCTTGGGTACACCTGGGACACTCTCCAAGTGCACCCCTGACACTCCCTTGTACACCAATGATGCTCCCAGGTGCACCTCTGACACTCCCAGGTACCTCAGATACTCCCAGGTCACCTCAGACACTCCCTGGTACCCCCCTGACCTCCCAGGTACATCTCTGACACTCCTAAGTTCCTAGAACACTCCCGTTACACCTGCTGCTCCCAGGTACACCTCTGACACTCCCAGGTCTCCTCTGACACTGCTGGTGTCTCCGACCTCCCAGGTACCTCACACCTCCCAGTTGCACCTCCCAACCTCCCAGGTGCTCTCTGACACTGCGTGGTACATCTCCGTGCTCCCAGGTACACCTCTGACACTTCCGGGTACCATCATCCTTCCTGGTGCCTCTGACACTCCCAGGTGCCTCCTGACGCTCCCAGGTGCTCACTGACTCCTGTGCTCTGTTCTCCCAGGTACCTCTGACACTTCCGTGCCTCTACCGTCTCTCCCAGGTACACCTGGCCACTCCCAGGTACACCTCGGACACTCCCAGGTACCCCCGGACACCTCCCAAGTACCCTGAGCACTCAGGTACACCTCTGGTCTCCCAGGTACCTCCGGCCTCTGGTACACCTCAGACACTCCAGGTACACCTCCTCACACTCCCAGGTACCTCAGGCCTCCTGGTACCCCAGCACTCCCAGGTACACCTCGCCTCCCAGGTACACCTCTGACTCTCAGGTACACCCCAGCACTCCCAGGTACACCTCATACACTTCCTGGTACCTCTGGCCTCCCAGGTACCTCTGACACTCCCAGTACACCCCAGGCACTCCTTGACCTCCCAGGTACTCCTCCGCTCCCAGGTGCCTCCTCTGGCCTCCCGTCCTCTGACATTCCCCAAGTACACCTCTGACTCTCAGGCACTCCCAGGTACCTCTGACCTCCCAGGTATTTCTCTGACCTCCCAGGTACCTCCGACACTCCCAGTACCTCCGACACTTCCAGGTACACCTCCTTGCCTCCCTGGTACGTGTGCCTCCCACCTCAGGCACTCTGGGTACCTCTGACACTCCCAGGTATCTCCACTGGCCTCCCTGGTGCCTCTGATACTCCCAGGTAGCCTCTGACACTCCCAGGTACTCACTGGCCTCCTGGTACACCTCTGACACTCCCAGGTGCCTCCAACACTTCCAGGTACCTCCTTGCTCCTGGTACACCTCAGACACTCCCAGGTACACCTCTGGCTCACATTGCCTCTGACACTCCCAGGTGCACCTCAGACCTCCCAGGTACCTCTCACCTCCCAGTCTGTGCTCCAGGTGCCTCAGCCTCTGATTACACCTCAGGCATCCTGGTTACACCCTGACCTCCCAGGTACACCCTGACATTCCCATTTACACCTCTGATGCTCCCAGGTGCACCTCTGACACTCCAGGTGCCTCTGATGCTCCCAGGTACACCTCCGGTCGTCCCAGGTACACCTCTGACCTCCCAGGTACACCAGGCACTCCCATCTGACACTCCAGGTACACCTCTGGCTTCCTCCAGGTACACCTCTGACACTCCCAGGTACTCCTTGACGTTTGGTGCTCTCTGGCTGCCAGGTACACTCTGGCACTGCCAGGTACACCTCGACATACATTCTGGCTACAGGTACACCCATGACACTCCCAGGTACACCTCAGGCATGGTACACCTCTGACTCTCGCAGGTGCCGACACTCCAGGTTCACCTCCGACACTCCCAGGTCCACTTTCCGGCTCCCAGGTACACCCTGGAAACTCCAGGTACCCCTGACATTCCCAGTTACTCCTGGCCTCCGTTACACCTGATACTCCCAGGTACCTCTGACACTCCCAGGTACACCTCTGACACTCCCAGGTACTCCACTGACCTCCCTGGTACACCTCGTCTCCCCAGGTACCTCTGACACTCCCAGGTACACCTCTGACTCTCCCAGGTACCAGCCTCCCAGTGCCTGAGACACTCCCACCAGCACTCCCAGTACCTCTGACCTCCCAGGTGCCCTGTTCAAGGTGCCACCCCAGACACTCCCATACACCTCTGACACTCTGGTTCACCTCTGTGCTCCCAGGTACCTCTGGCCTCCCAGGTACCTCCGACATTCCCAGGTACTCCTGGCTTCCTGGTACACCCCCAGCCTCCCAGGTACACCTCTGACACTCAGGCTCCCACTGACCTCCTGGTACACCCTCAGCACTACCAGGTACCTCGCCTCCCAGGTACTCCTCTGACCTCCCTGGTACACCTCGGCCTCCCAGGTACACCTCGGCCTCCCAGGTGCACCTCTGACTCTCCCAGGTACCCCTGACCTCCCAGGTACACTTCAGACACTCCCAGGTACACCCCTGTCACTCCAAGTACACCTCTGACAATCCCAGGTACCTCTGACACTCCCCGGTACACCCCAGACACTCCCACATACACTTGTGACACTCCCAGGTCTCCTCTGACACTCCCAGGTACTCCTCTGACGTCCAGGTACTCTTCTGACACTCCCAAGTACACCTCTGACACTCCGAGGTACCCCAGACACTTCAGGTACCTCCTGACTGCTCCCAGGTATTTCTCTGTGCTCCCAGGTACACCTCCTGACACTCCCAGGTACACCTCCAACACTTCCAGGTACACCTCATACAGTCCCTGGTACACGTCAGACACTCCTAGGTACACCTCTGAGCACTCCCAGTACCCTCTGACCTCCCAGGTACCTCCTGACCTCCCAGGTACCCTCAGCCTCCCAGGTACTCCTCTTACACTCCTAGGTACTCCTCTGACACTCCAGGTACATCTGGCCTCCCAGGTACACCTCTGAGCACTCGGTGCCTCTGACCTCCCACTTACACCTCCAACACTCCCAGGTACCCCCTGACCTCCCAGGTACACCCCTGACCTCCCAGGTACGCCTCCAGTGCACCTCTGACACTCCCAGGTACCTCAGACCTCCCAGGTACACCTCTCCCACTTCCAGGTACACCTCTAACACTCCCAGGTACACCTCCGACACTCCCAGGTACACCTCTCACCTCCCAGGTACACCTCTGACCTCCCAGGTAATTATGTGACCTCCCTGGTATTTTCTCACCTCCCAGGTACACCTCTGACCTCCCAGGTACACCCCAGACACTCCCACATACACTTGTGACCTCCCAGGTACTCCTCTGACCTCCCAGGTACTCCTCTGACACGTCCAGGTGCTCTCTCTCTAGGTACACCCAGACACTTCCAGGTACACCTCTGACACTCCCAGGTGTTCTCGGCTCTCCCAGGTACCTCCGACACTCCCAGGTACACCTCCAAGCACTTCCAGGTACCTCCTTACCTCCCTGGTACACGTCAGACACTCCTAGGTACACCTCTGACCTCCCAGGTACACCTCTGACCTCCCAGGTACACCTCTGACACTCCCAGGTACACCATGACACTCCTAGGTACTCCTCTTACACTCCTGGGTGCTCCTCCGAACCTCCCTTACACCTCCGACACTCCCAGGTACACCCCTGACACTCCCAGGTACACCCCTGACACTCCCAGGTACCTCAGACACTCCCACACACCTTAGAGCCTCCCGGTGCACCTCCGGCCTCCCAGGTACACCTCCAACACTTCCAGGTACACCTCCGACACTCCCAGGTACACCTCCAACACTTCCAGTTACACCTCGCCACTCCTGGTGCAGGGCCTCCCAGGTACACCTCTGACCTCCCAGGTACACCTCTGACACTCCCAGGTACACCTCTGCCTCCCAGGTACACCTTGGCGCTCCTGACCTCCCTGGAACACCTCCAACACTCCCGTTACACCTCCTGACACTCCCAGGTACACCCCTGGCCTCCCAGATACACCTCTGGGGACTTCCAGGTGCCTTCCCCAGCCTCCCAGGTACTCCTCTGGCCTCCAGTTGCACCTCCAAACCTCCCAGTTACCCCTGACACTCCCAGTTACACCCCTGACACTCCCAGGTGCCTGACACTCCCAGATGCACCTCTGATACTCCCAGGTACACCTCCCCTGACCTCCTGAGTGCTCCTCTGACCTCCTGGTACCGCCGACACTCCCAGGTACCTCTGACCTCCCAGGTACACCTTTGACACACCCAGGTACTCACAGCCTCCTGGTACACCTCTCCTTCTCCCAGGTACACCTCTGACGCCAGGTACACCTCTGGCCTCCCAGGTACACCTGACACTCCCAGGCCTCCAGACACTCCCAGGTACACCCTAGCTCCCAAAGTACAACTCCCAGCACTCCCAGGTACACCTCCTTGCTTCCAGGCACCTCCTGACACTTCCAGGTACACCCCAGACAATCCCCATACACCTCCCAACACTCCCAGGTACTCCTCGGCCTCCCAGGTACTCTCCTGACACTTGGGCTCCTCCTGGCCTCCCAGGTGCTCCTCAGCCTCCCAGGTACTCTCGGCCTCCCAGCTACACCTCTGACACTCTGAGGTACACCCCCAGACACTCCCACGTGCATCTGTGCTCGCAGGTACACCTCTGACACTCCCAGGTACACCTGTCACTCTCAGGCCTCCGACACTCTGGGCACCTCTGGCACTCCCAGGTACCTCCCAGCCTCCAGGTACAAATCACCTTGGGTACACCTCTGATACTCCCAGAATACCTCCCCAGTGACAGTCCCAGTTACACCTCCGACACTCCCAATTACACCCTAGCCTCCCAGGTACACCTAGCCTCCCAGACCACCTGTGATACTCCCAGGTACCTCTGGCTTGCTCCCAGGTACACCTCCCGTGCTCCCAGGTACGTCCGACAGTCCCAGGCCACACCTCTGACTTGCTCCCAGGTACTCCTCTGACACTTCTGGTTCACCCCCAAGCCTCCCAGGTACACCCCCAGTGCTCTCAGATACACCATGATACTCCAGGTACACCTCTGTTGCTCCAGTGCCTCCGATATACAGGTGCACGTCAGGCTTGCTCCCAGGTACCTCCGACACTCCCAGGTACACCTCCGATACTCCCCAGGTACACCTCTGACACTCTGGAGTGCAGCTGACATTCCAATTATCACCTCTTACACTCCTAAATTGCTCCTCCTGACACTCCCAGGTGCACCTTTGGCCTCCCAGGTACCTCTGACTCTCCCAGGTACACCCCTGACACTACAGAGTACACCTCAGACACTCCAGGTACACCCTGTCACTCCAAGTACACCTCCCCAAGCAATCCCAGGTACACCTGTGACACTCCCAGTACACCCCAGACACTCCCACATACACCTTGACACTCCAGAGTACTCCTCGGCTTGCTCCCGTGCTCCTCTGACGTCCTAAATTGCTCCTCTGACACTCCGTACACTCCTTGCTCCGAGTACCCCAGACACTTCCAGGTACACCTCTGACGCTCAGGTATTTCTCCTGGCCTCCCAGGTGCCTCCGACACTCCCAGTACACCTCCAACACTTCCAGGTACACCTCATACACTCCTGGTGCGTCAGACACTCCTCGTCCCACACCTCTGACACTGCTGGTACCACCCCAGCACTCCCAGGTACACCTCTGACCTCCCAGGTACCTTGCTCCCCAGGAACATCTCTGGCCTCCCAGGTACCTCGGCACTCTGGGTACTCCTCTTACACTCCTAGAGTACTCCTCTGGCCTCCCAGGAACATCTCTGACACTCCCAGGTACACCTCTGGCCTCCCAGGTGCCTCTGACACTCCCAATTACCTCCGACACTCCCAGGTGCACCTGAGCACTCAGGTGCCCCTGACATGCTCCCAGGTACACCTTTGATGTTCCCAGGTACCTCTGACACTCCAGGTACCTCAGGCACTCCCAGGTACCTCTCACCTCCCAGAACACCTCCTGCCTCCCAGGTGCACACCTCAGACACCCCCCAGGTGCCTCTCCTCCCAGATGCACCTCTCACACTCTGGGTACTCCACTGACTTGCTCCCTGGTACACCTCTGTGATACTTCCAGGTACACCTCTGACACTGCCAGGTACACCTCTGAATCTCCCAGGTACACCCCTGACCTCCCAGGTACCTCAGACACTCCCAGACACACCCGGACACCTCCCAAGTGCCCCTGAGCACTCCCAGGTGCCTCTGATGCTCCCAGGTGCACCTCTGACACTCCCAGGTACACCTCCAGACACTCCCAGGTACACCTCTCACACTCCCAGGTACCTCAGGCACTCCTGGTACACCCCTGACCTCCCAGGTACACCTCTGACACTCCCAGGTACCTCTGTTCTCCCAGGTACACCCCTGACGCTCCTGGTACCTCAGAACACTCCAGGCCTCTGTCACTCCTAAGTACACCTCGACAATCCCAGGTACACCTCTGACCTCCCCGGTACCCCAGACACTCCCACATACAGCGACACTCCCAGGTACTCCTCCTGACACTCCCAGGTACTCCTCTGACACTCCCAGGTGCTCCTCCCCGGCAATTTCCCAAAGTACACCTCTGACACTCAAGGGTACACCCCAGACACTCCAGGTGCACCTCCTGACACTCCCAGGAATTTCTCCTGACACTCCAGGTACACCTCCGACACTCCAGGTACCTCCAACACTTCCAGGTGCACCTCATACACTCCTGGTACCCTCAGACACTCCCAGGTACACCTCCTGACACTCCGTGCCTCTGACCTCTGGGTATCTCCACTGACACTCCTGGTACCTCTGATGCTACTCCCAGGTAAGCCTCTGACACTCCCAGGAGTACTCCACCCAACCTCCCTGGTACACCTCTGACACTCCCAGTACACCTCCCAACACTTCCAGGTCCCTCATGCCTCCTGGTACGTCAGACACTCCCAGGTACCTCCCAGCCTCCCAGGTACCTCTGTGCTCAGGTACCTCAGGCCTCCCAGGTACACCTCTCTCACGCGCAGGTACACCTCTCTGCTCCGTGCCTCCTGGCCTCCCAGTTACACCCGACACTCCTAGTTACACCCCTGACACTCCCAGGTACACCCTGACATTCCCATTGCACCTCCTGATGCTCCCAGGTACACCTCTGACACTCCCAGGTACCGATGCTCCCAGGTACACCTCCAGTGATCCCAGGTGCACCTCTGACCTCCCAGGTGCCTCATTGAAACTCCCAGGTACACATCAGCACTCCCAGGTACACCACCAGCACTACCAGGTACACCTCCCAGCACTCCAGGTACTCCTTTGACATTCCCAGGTGCTCACTCAGCCTGCCAGGTACACCTCTGACACTGCCAGGTACACCTCTGACTTGCTCCAGGTACACCTCCAAACACTCCAGGTGCCTTCTCACTCCCAGGTACACCTCTGGCTTGCTCCCAGGTACCTCGGCTCTCGCAGGTACACCTTCGACACTCCCAGGTTACCTCCGACACTCCCAGGTCCCTTTTCAAACTCCCAGCTACACCCCTGATACTCCCCAGGTACACCCCTGACATTCCCAGTTGCTCTGACACTCCCTGTTACACCTCAGTCTCCCAGGTACACCTCTGACCTCCCAGGTGCACCACCTCTGACACTCCCAGGTGCTCCCCCGAGCACTCCTGGGTACACCTCTGATACTCACAGGTACCTCTGACACTCCCAGGTACACCTCTGACTCTCCAGGTACACCCCTGACACTCCCAGGTGCACCCTGGGGGAGACACTCCCAGGTACCCCTGGCACTCCCAAGTACACCTCTGACCTCCCAGGTACCTCTGACTCTCCAGAGTTTTTAGACACTCCCTTACACCTCTGACACTCCTGGTTCCTCCCCAGCACTCCAGTGCACCTCTGCCTCTCTGCTACCTCCTGACTCTCCAAGTACAGACACTCCCACACACACCTCTGTCCTCCCAGGTACACCTCTGAGCACTCCCAGGTACACGCCGACTTGTTCCCAGGTACTTCACTGGCCTCCTGGTACCCCAACCTCCCAGGTACACCTCTGACTTGCTCCCAGGTACTCCTGGCCTCCTGAGTACACCTGACACCAGGTACACCTCTGGCTTGCTCCAGGTACTCTGAGCTTGCTCCCTGGAACACCTCCGACACTCCCAGGTACCTCTGTGCTCAGGTACCTGGCTTGCTCCCAGATACACCTCTGAGACTTCCAGGTACACTTCTGACACTCCCAGGTACTCCTCTGACACTCCCAGTTACACCTCAACACTCCCAGCTACACCCCTGACACTCAGTTACACCTGACACTCCCAGGCACCCCCTGGCTTGCTCCAGATACACCTCTGATGCTCCCAGGTACACCTCTGACACTCCCAGGTACTCCTCTGACCTCTGGTACACTTCGGCCTCCCAGGTACCTCTGTGCTCCAGGCCACCTTTGACACCCAGGTGCTCCACCTGACACTCTCTGGTACACCTCTGATGCTCAGTGCACCTCTGACCTCCCAGGTACCTCTGACTCTCCCAGGTACACCTGGCTCCCAGGTACCTCAAAATCTCCCAGGTACACCCCTGACCTCCCAAGTACAACTCTGGCCTCCCAGGTGCCTCTGACACTTCAGGTACCTCTGACACTTCCAGGTACACCCCAGACAATCCCACATACACCTCTGGCCTCCCAGGTACTCCTCTGGCCTCCCAGGTGCTCCTCTGACACTCCCAGGTGCCTCTGACCCTCCCAGGTAATCCTCTGGCCTCCCAGGTACTCCTCGGCCTCCAGCTACACCTCTGACACTCTGGGGTGCACCCCAGGCTTACTCCAGGTACCTCTGACACTCCCAGGTACACCGCAGACACCAGGTACACCCAGACAATCCCAGGTACATCGACACTCATAGGTACACCTCCTGGCCTCCCAGGTACCTGTGTCACTCTCAGGAAAACCTCCGGCCTCCCAGGCACACCTCCTGGCACTCCCAGGTACACCTCCTGACACTCCCAGTTACACAAATCACTTCCAGGTACACCTCTGATACTCCCAAGAATACACTCTGACAGTCCCAGTTACACCTCCGACCTCCAGTTGCTAAACACTCCAGGTACACAACACTCCCAGATACCTGTGATACTCCCAGGTACACCTCTGACCTCCAGGTACCTCCCGTCTCCCAGTACACGTCCGACAGTCCCAGGTACACCTCTGGCTCCCAGGTACTCCTCCCCAGGCACTTCCCTGGATCACCCTGACACTCCAGGTGCACCCTACACTCCCAGATAGACCTGTGATACTCCCAGGTACACCTCTGACACTCCCGGGTGTGCACCTCCCGTCTCCCGGGTACCTCCGTCTCCCAGGTACGTCCGACACTCCCAGGTACACCTCCGACACTCCCAGGTACACCTCCCGTGCTCCCAGGTACACCTCTGTGCTCCCAGGCCACACCGCTGACATTTTCCCAGTACTCCTCTTACACTCCTAGGTACTCCTCAGCCTCCCAGGTACACCTCTGACCACTCCCAGGTACACCTCTGACTCTCCAGGTACACACCCCCTGACACTCCAGGTACCGCTGAACACTCCCAGGTACACCCCTGTCCTCCCAAGTACACCTCTGACAATCCCAGGTACACCTCCTGACCTCCCAGTACACCCAGACCTCCCACATACACTTGTGACCTCCCAGGTACTCTCTGGCCTCCCAGGTGCTCCTCTGACACGTCCAGGTACTCCTCTGACACTCCCAAGTACACCTCTCTGACACTCCGGTACACCCAGACACTTCAGGTGCACCTGACCTCCCGTTATTTTCTCTGACCTCCCAGGCACCGACACTCCCAGGTACACCTCCAACACGCCCAGGTACACCTCCTTACCTCCCTGGTACACGTCAGACACTCCTAGGTCCACACCTCCTGACACTCCCAGGTACCTCTGACACTCTGGGTACACCTCTGACACTCCCAGGTACACCATGACACTCCCAGGCCCTCTCTTGCTCCTCGGTGCTCCTCTGACCTCCCAGGTGTCTCGGCACTCCCAGGTACACCTCTGACACTCCCAGGTACGCCCTCCTGACCTCCCACCCTCCGACACTCCCAGGTACACCCCCAAACATCCCAGGTACACCCCTGATGCTCCCAGGTACACAGCATTCCAGGTGCCTCAGACACTCCCAGGTGCACCTCAGACCTCCCAGGTACACCTCTCACCTCCCAGGTACACCTCCTAACACTCCCAGGTACACCTCAGGTGCTCCCAGGTACCTCTCTCACACTCCCAGGTGCCCTTTGGCCTCCCAGGTGCTTGTGGCCTCCTGGTATTTTTCTGACACTCCAGGTACACCTCAGACACTCCCCAGGTACACCCCTGACACTCCCAGGTACACCTCTGACACTCCCAGGTACACCTACAGGCAATCCCAGGTACACCCCTTGACACCGTGCCTCCCCAGCACTCAGGTACTCCTCTGACACTCCGTGGAGACACCTCCGGCTTACTCCCAGGTACCCCTGACCTCCCAGATGCCTCTGATACTCCCAGGTACACCTCTGTTGGCCTCCCAGGTACTCCTCTAAGCACTCACGTGGGCACCTCCATTTCTCCCAGGTACACCTCTGACACTCCCAGGTACACCTCTACAACCTCCCCAGGTCCTCACCCAGCACTCCTGGTACCTCCTGATGCTCCCAGGTACACCCTCTACAGGCTCTGGTCTGCCTCTGACTCTCCCAGGTACACCTCTGACACTCCAGGTGCACCTGGAACCTCCCAGGTACACCTGAGACACTGCAAGTACACCCTGACACTCGCAAGTGCCTGATGATGCTCCAGGTGCATCTGTGCTCCCAGGTACACCTCAGATGCTCAGGTACCTCAGACACTCCCTGGTACCCCCCAGCCTCCCAGGTGCACCTCCTGGCCTCCCAGAGGTACACCTGAACCTCCCAGTTACACCCCTGACAGCACTCCCGTGCCTCTGACACTCCAAGTACTCCTCTGACACCATTAGTACATCTCCGGCCTCCCATTTTTACCCCTAACACTCCCAGGTACCTCTAGCCTCCCAGGTACTCCTCTGACACTGCGCCCAGTACACCTCCGGCACTCCCAATTACACCCCTGAACCTCCCAGGTACACCCTGACACTCCCAGATACACCTGTGATACTCCCATGTACACCTCTGACACTCCCAGGTACATCCACGTGTGTCAGACTGTGTGTGGTCCCAGGTACACCTCTGGCCTCCCAGGTACTCCTCTGACACTCCGTGGTACACCTCCGACACTCCCAGGTACACCCCTGACACTCCCAGATACACCTCTGATACTCCCAGTACACCTCTGACACTCCCAGGTACTCCTCTGACACTCCGTGGAACACCTCCGACACTCCCAGGTACACCTCTGACACTCCCAGGTACACCTCTGGCCTCCCAGGTACTCCACTGACACTCCCTGGTATACCTCTGATACTCCCAGGTACACCTCTGACACTCCCAGATACACCTCTGACTCTCCCAGGTACACCTCTGACCTCCCAGGTACACCTGAGACACTCCCAGGTACACCTGAGAGACACTCTTAAGTACCTGACACTCGCAAGTACACCAATGATACTCCCAGGTACACCTCTGACTCTCCCAGGTACACCTCAGATACTCCCAGGTACACCTCAGACAATCCCTGGTACCCCCCTGACACTCCCAGGTACACCTCTAACACTCCCAGGTACACCTAAGACACTCCCAGTTACACCCTGACACTCCTAGGTACACCTCTGACCTCCCAGGTACTCCTCTGACACTGCGTGGTACATCTCCGGCCTCCCAGGTACACCCCTGACACTCCCAGGTACACCTCTGACCTCCCAGGTACTCCTCTGACTGCTCCCAGGTACTCCTCTGACACTGCGTGGTGCATCTCCGACACTCCCAGGTACACCTCTGACACTTCCGTACACATCATACACTCCTGGTACACCTCTGACCTCCTAGGTACACCTCTGACCTCCCAGGTACTCCACTGACACTCCCTGGTACACCTCTGATACTCCCAGGTACACCTCTGACACTGCCAGGTACACCTCTGACTCTCCCAGGTACACCCCTGACACTCCCAGGTACCTCAGACACTCCCAGGTACCCCGAACATCTCCCAAGTACACCCTGACACTCCCAGGTACACCTCTGATACTCCCAGGTACCTCCTCTGACACTCCCAGGTACACCTCAGACACTCCCAGGTACCTCTCACACTCCCAGGTACACCTCAGACACTCCCTGGTACACCCCTACCTCCCAGGTACACTCTGACACTCCCAGGTACACCTCTGACTCTCCCAGGTACACCTCAGACAATCCCTGGTACCCCCCTGACACTCCAGGTACCTCTGACACTCCCAGGTACACCCTAAGACACTCCCAGTTACACCCCTGAACCTCCTAGGTACACCTCTGACACTCCCAGGTACTCCTCTGACACTGCGTGGTGCATCTCCGGCTCTCCCAGTACACCCCACCTCCCAGGTACCTCTGACCTCCCAGGTACTCTCTGACACTCCCAGGTACTCCTCTGACACTGCGTGGTACATCTCCGGCACTCCCAGGTACACCTCTGACACTTCCAGGTACACATCCTTACACTCCCTGGTACCTCTGACACTCCCAGGTACACCTCTGACACTCCCAGGTGCTCCACTGACACTCCCTGGTACACCTCTGATACTCCCAGGTTCACCTCTGACACTGCCCAGGCCTCCTGACTCTCCCAGGTACACCCCTGACACTCCCAGGTACACCTCAGACACTCCCAGGTACACCCAGACATCTCCAAGTACACCCCTGACCTCCCAGGTACACCTCTGATACTCCCAGGTACCTCTGACACTCCCAGGTACACCTCAGACACTCCCAGGTACACCTCTCCCACTCCCAGGTACCTCAGACACTCCCTGGTACACCCCTGACACTCCCAGGTGCACCTCCTGACACTCCCAGGTACACCTCTGACTCTCCCAGGTACACCCCTGACCTCCCAGGTACCTCAGACACTCCGGTACACCTCTGTCACTCCCAAGTACACCTCTCATTCAGGTACACCTCTGACACTCCCAGTACACCCCAGACACTCCCATACACTTGTGACACTCCCAGGTACTCCTCTGACCTCCCAGGTACTCCTCTGACCTCCCAGGTACTCCTCTGACATTCCCAAGTACACCTCTGACACTCTGAGGTACACCCCAGGCTCTCCCAGGTACACCTCTGACACTCTGGTATTTCTCTGACACTCCCAGGTACACCTCCGACACTCAGTACACCTCATACACTCCCTGGTACACGTCAGACACTCCCAGGTACACCTCTGACACTCCAGGTATCTCCACTGACCTCCTGGTACACCTCTGATACTCCCAGGTAAGCCTCTGACACTCCCAGTGCTCCACTGATACTCCTGGTACACCTCTGACACTCCCAGGTACACCTCCAACACTTCCAGGTACACCTCCTTACACTCTGGTACCGTCAGACACTCCCAGGTACCTCTGACACTCCCAGGTACACCTCTGACACTCCCAGGTACCTCAGACACTCCCAGGTACACCTCTGACCTCCCAGGTACACCTCTGACCTCCCAGGTACACCTCTGACACTCCCAGTTACACCTCCGACACTCCTAGTTACACCTGACACTCCCAGGTACACCTGACATTCCCATTTTCACCTATGATACTCCGAGGTACACCTCTGACACTCCCAGGTACACCTTCGGTGCTCCCAGGTACACCTCCGTGGTCCCAGGTACACCTCTGACCTCCCAGGCATCACCAATGACACTCCCAGGTACACATCTGACACTCCCAGGTACTCCACTGACACTCCTGGTACACCTCTGATACTCCCAGGTACACCTCTGACACTCCAGGTACACTCTGACTCTCAGGTACACCCCTGACCTCCCAGGTACACCTGAAGCACTCCCAGGTACACCCCTGACACTCCCAAGTACACCTCTGACACTCCCAGGTACCTGTCTCAGGTACACCCCAGACACTCCCACATACCTCTGACACTCCTGGTTCACCTCTGACTCTCCAGGTACACCTCTAACACTCCCTGCACACCTCTGACTCTCCAAGGTACACCCAGACACTCCCATACCTCTGATGCTCCCAGGTACCTCTGACTTCTCCCAGGTACACCTCCGACATTCCCAGGTGCTCACTGACACTCCTGGTACCTTGACCTCCCAGGTACCTCTGGCCTCCCAGGTACTCCACTGACACTCCCTTGGACACCCTGCACTCCCAGGTACTCACTGACACTCCTGGTACACCCCAGCCTCTACCAGGTACACCTCTGACCTCCCAGGTACTCTCTGACCTGCCTGAACACCTCCGACACTCCCAGGTACACCTCTGACCTCCCAGGTACACCTGACACTCCCAGATACACCTCTGAGACTTCCAGGTACACTTCTGACTCCCAGGTACTCTTCCGACGCTCCCAGTTACCTCCGGCACTCCCAGTTACACCCCTGACACTCCCAGTTACACCCCTGACACTCCCAGTACACCCCTAGCCTCCCAGAACACCTCTGTCTCCCAGGTACACCTCTGACACTCCCAGGTACTCCTCTGACCTCCCTGGTACCTTCCACTCCCAGGTACCTCTGACACTCCCAGGTACACCTTTGACACACCCAGGTATTCACTGACACTCCTGGTACACCTCTGATACTCCCAGGTACCTCTGACACTCCCAGGTACCTCTGACTCTCCCAGGTACACCCCTGACCTCCCAGGTACCTCAGACACTCCCAGGTACACCCCTGACACTCCCAAGTACAACTCTGACCTCCCAGGTGCACCTCTCAGCACTTCCAGGTACACCTCTGACACTTCCAGGTACACCCCAGACAATCCCATACACCTCTGACCTCCCAGGTACTCCTCTGACCTCCCAGGTACCTCCTCTGACCTCCCAGCTACTCTCTGCCTCCCAGGTACACCTCTGACACTCCCAGCTACACCTCTGACACTCTGAGGTACACCCAGACACTCCCAGGTACACCTCTGAGCCTCCCAGGTGCTCAGACACTCCCAGGTGCCCCAGACACTCCCAGGTACATCTGACACTCCAGGTACACCTCTGACACTCCCATGTACAAATCACACTTCCATGTACACCTCTGATACTCCCAGAATACCTCTGACAGTCCCAGTTACACCTCCGACACTCCCAGTTACACCCTGACCTCCCAGGTACACCCCTGACACTCCCAGATACACCTGTGATGCTCCCAGGTACACCTCTGACACTCCCAGGTACACCTCCGATACTCCCAGGTACACGTCCGACAGTCCCAGATACACCTCTGACTCTCCCAGGTACACCTCTGACCTCCCAGGTACACCTGAGAACCTCCCAGGTACACCTGAGACACTCGCAAGTACACCCCTGACACTCATAAATTACACCAATGATACTCCCAGGTACACCTCTGACACTCCCAGGTACACCTCCAGATACTCCCAGGTACACCCTCAGACATCCCTGGTACCCCTGACACTCCCAGGTACACCTCTGACACTCCCAGTACACCTAAACCTCCCAGTTACACCTGACACTCCTAGGTACACCTCTGACTCCCAGGTACTCCTCTGACACTGCGTGGTACATCTCCGACACTCCCAGGTACACCCTGACCTCCCAGGTACACCTCTGACACTCCCAGGTCTCCTCTGACACTCCCAGGTACTCTCTCTGACACTGCGTGGTGCATCTCCGACACTCCCAGACACCTCTGACACTTCCAGGTACACATCCGCCCTGGTACACCTCTGACACTCCCAGGTACACATTCTGACACTCAGGTACTCACTGAGACACTCCCTGGTTACACCTCTGACACTGCCAGGTACACCTCTGACTCTCCCAGGTACACCCCTGACACTCCCAGGTACACCTCAGACCTTCCCAGGTACACCAGACATCTCCCAAGTACACCCCTGACACTCCCAGGTACACCTCTGATACTCCCAGGTACCTCTGACCTCCCAGGTACACCTCAGACACTCCCAGGTACACCTCTCACACTCCCAGGTACACCTCAGACACTCCCTGGTACACCCTGACCTCCCAGGTACACCTCTGACACTCCCAGGTACACCTCTGACTCTCCCAGGTACACCTCAGACAATCCCTGGTACCCCCTGACCTCCCAGGTACACCTCTGACCTCCCAGGTCACACCTAAGACACTCCAGTTACACCCCTGACACTCCTAGGTACACCTCTGACACTCCCAGGTACTCCTCTGACACTGCGTGGTACATCTCCGACACTCCCAGGTACACCCCTGACACTCCCAGGTACACCTCTGACACTCCCAGGTACTCCTCTGACACTCCCAGGTACTCCTCTGACACTGCGTGGTACATCTCCGACACTCCCAGGTACACCTCTGACACTTCCAGGTACACTCATGCACTCCCTGGTACCTCTGACACTCCCAGGTACACCTCTGACACTCCCAGGTCTCCACTGGCCTCCCTGGTACACCTCTGATACTCAGGTACACACCTCTGACACTGCCAGGTACACCTCTGACTCTCCAGGTACACCCTGACACTCCCAGGTGCACCTCAGACACTCCCAGGTACACCCAGGCATCTCCCAAGTACACCCTGACACTCCCAGTACACCTCTGATACTCCAGTGCACCTCCTGACACTCCCAGGTACACCTCAGACCTCCCAGGTACACCTCTCCTCCCAGGTACCTCAGACACTCCCTGGTACACCCCTGACCTCCAGGTACACCTCTGACACTCCCAGGTACCTCTGACTCTCCCAGGTACACCCTGACACTCCCAGTTACACCTCAGACACTCCCAGGTACCTCTGTCCTCCAAGTACCTCTGACAATTCCAGGTACACCTCTGACCTCCCCGGTACACCCCCAGACACTCCCACATACACTTGACACTCCCAGGTACTCCTCTGACACTCCCAGGTACTCCTCTGACATCCCAGGTACTCCTCTGACATTCCCAAGTACACCTCTGACCTCTGTGTGCACCCCAGACACTCCCAGGTACACCTCGGCCTCCCTGGTATTTCTCTGACCTCCCAGGTCACCTCCGGCCCTCCCAGGTACACCTCCAGCCACTTCCAGGGTACACCTCATACACTCCCTGGTACACTCCAGACACTCCAGGTACACCTCTGACCTCCCAGGTATCCACTGACACTCCTGGTACACCTCTGACCTCCCAGGTAC
>NW_024739989.1:0-13296 GCF_018991925.1 Homarus americanus | reverse complement strand
TATAAACCAATGTATTTTACTTTTTTTATCTTCTTTTCACGGAAAACTATTAATTTATTTTCAAAACACTGCTTTTCAAAGTTAGAGTTTAGGTTAGGTTAGGTTAGGTTAGTTTAGGTTAGGCTAGGTTACCTTAGGTTAGGTTAGCTTAGGTTAGGTTGGGTTGGGTTGGAATAGGTTGGGTTTGGTTGGGTTAGGGTGGGTTAGGTTAGCTTAGGTTCCCGAAAAGTAGATAATCTATCCACTTTTCTGGAAAATAGATAACCAACTTTCCCGGAAAGTAGATATTTCCCATTTTTTATGATACAAATTTCCCGTTTTACTTCTTTTCACAAAACCACTCACTTTTAGATAGAAAACAGTGTATTTTATTAAGTTTTACTTCTTTTTACGAAAACACTCAGTTTTTCACGCAAACGCTAAATTTCTTCTCAGAAACTGTTTTTTAGTCAATTTAACTTATTTTCAAACCCAAGCCTTGTTTTCTGTTAAAAAATTCTGTTTTGGTTATTTTTTTTTCTTTTTGCGGAAAACACTCAGTTTTAGATAAAAACCAATGTATTTTACTTATTTTTATCTTCTTTTCACGGAAAACGCTTAATTTCTTTTTAAAACACTAATTTTCAGTGTTAGATTTTAGGTTAGGTTAGGTTAGGTTAGGTTAGGTTAGGTTAGGTTAGGTGAGGTTGGGTTAGGTTAGGTTAGTTTAGGTTACGTTGGGTTGGGTTGGGTTGGGTTAGGTTTGGTTAGGTTAGGTTAGGTTAGGTTAGGTTAGGTTTGAAAAGGTTAGGTTAGGTTAGGTTACATTAGGTTAGGTTAGGTTAAGTTTGGTTAGGTTCGGTTAGGTTTGGTTGGGTTAGGTTATGTTAGGTTAGGTTAGGTTGGGTTAGGTTAGGATAGGTTAGACTAGGTTAGATTAGGTTAGAAGAGGTTAGGTTAGGTTAGATTAGGTTAGGTTAGGTTAGGTTAGGTTAGGTTAGGTTCGGTTAGGTTATGTTAGGTTAGGTTAAGTGAATTTTAGTTAGTTTTACATCTTTTCACGAAAAACACTCACGGAAGTCGTTGAATTTCCTTACAAAAACACTGTTTTTTAGTTAGTTGTACATATTATCGAACATGTGTCGTGTTTTCTGTTGAAGAACTCTGTTTTGAAGTTAGTTTAGGTTAGGTTAGGTTTGGTTGGGTTGGGTTGGTTTGGGTTGAGTTGGGTTGGGTTAGGTTGGGTTAGGTTAGGTTAGGTTAGGTTGGGTTGGGATGGGTTGGGTTGGGTTAGGTTGGGTTAGGTTAGGTTAGCTTAGGTTACTTTAGGTTAGGTTAGGTTAGGATAGGTTTGCTTAGGTTAGGTTAGGTTAGGTGAATTTTAGTAAGTTTTACATCTTTTCACGAAAAATAATCAGTTTTAGATAAATACCAATGTATATTACTTGTTTTCATCTTCTTTTCACGGAAAACGCTTAATTTCTTTTCAAAACACTGATTTTCAGTGTTAGACGTTAAGTTAGGTTAGGTTAGGTTTGGTACACTCCCAGGTACACCTCTGATACTCCCAGGTACACCTCTAACACTCCCAGGTACACCTCCGATACTCCCAGGTACACCTCCGATATTCCCAAGTACACCTCCTATATTCCCAGGTACACCTCCGATACTCCCAGGTACACCTTTGAGACTCCCAGGTACTTCACTGACACTTCCAGGTACACCTCTGACACTCCCATGTACACCTCTGATACTCCCACGTCCGCCTCCGACACTCCCTGGTAACCTCCGATATTCTCAGGTACACCTCCGATATTCCCAGGTACACCTCCGATACTCCCAGGTACACCTTTGAGACTCCCAGGTACTTCACTGACACTCCCTGGTATAACTCTAACACTCCCAGGTAAACCTCCGATACTCCTAGGTACACCTCTGACACTGACAGGTACACCTCTGACACTCCTAGGTATTCCTGTGACACTCCCTGGTACACCTCTGACACTCCCAGGTACAACTAAGACACTCCCTGGTACACCTCTGACACTCTCAGGTACACCTCTTTCGCTACCTGGTTCTCCCCTGACACTCACAGGTACACCTCAGACACTCCCTGTTACACCTCAGTCACTTCTTGGTACACTTCTCACACTCGCAGGTACTCCTGTGACACTCCCAGGTAGACCTAAGACACTTCCAGGCACACCTCTGACACTCCCAGGAACACCTACGACACTTCCAGGCACACCTCTGACACTCCCAGGTACACCGCTGACACGGCCAGGTACACCTCTGACATTCCATGTACACCGCCGACACTCCCAGATACACCTCTGACACTCCCATGTACTCCACTCACACTCCCTGGTACACCCCTGACACTCCCAGGTACACCTCTGACATTCCCAGGAACACCTCTGACACTCCCAGGTACACCTCTGACACTCCTAGGTATTCCTCTGACACTCCCTGGTAAACCTCTGACACTCCCAGGTACACCTCACCCTAACACTCCCAGGTACACCGCTGACACGGCCAGGTACACCTCTGACATTCCATGTACACCGCCGACACTCCCAGATACACCTCTGACACTCCCATGTACTCCACTCACACTCCCTGACACTCCCAGGTACACCTCTGACGCTCCCAGGTACACCTCTGACACTCCCAGGTACACCTCAGACACTCCCAGGTACACCGCAGATACTCCCAGGTACACCCCAGACACTCCCCCTTACACCTCTGACTCTCCCAGGTACACCTCTTTCACTCCCTGGTTCTAAGCTAACACTCCCAGGTACTCCTCAGACACTCCCAGGTACACCTCAGACACTCCCAGGTACACATCAGACACTCCCAGGTACACCTCAGACACTCCCTAGGTACACCTCTCACACTCCCAGGAACACGTCCGACACTCCCAGACACACCTTTGACACTCCCAGGTACACCTCTGACACTCCCAGGTACACCTCTGACACTCCCAGGTACTCCACTGACTCCCTGGTAAACCCCTGACACTCCCAGGTACACCTCTGACACTCCCAGGTACACCGCAGACACTCCCAGGTACACTTCTCACACTCCCAGGTACACCTCTGTCACTCCCTGATAAACCTCTAACACTCCCAGGTACACCGGTGACATTCCCAGGTACACCGCTGACACTGCCAGGTACACTTCAGACACTGCCAGGTACACCTCCGATACTCCCAGGTACACATTTGAGACTCCCAGGTACTTCACTGACACTCCCTGGTATACCTCTGACACTCCCAGGTACACCTCTGACAGTCCCAGGTACACCTCTGACACTCCCAGGTACACCTCTGACACTCCTAGGTATTCCTCTGACACTCCCAGGTACACCTCTGTCACTCCTAGGTATTCTCTGGTACTCCCTGGTACACCTCCTGAACCTCCCAGGTACACCTCAGACATTCCTGGTACACCTCAGACACTCCCAGGTACACCTCTATCTCTCCCTGGTTCTCCCCTGGCACTCCCAGGTACACCTCAGACACTTCCAGGTACACCTCAGACACTCCCAGGTACACCTCTAACACTCCCTGGTACACCTCAGACACTTCTAGGTACACCTCTGACACTCCCAGGTACACCGCTGACACTGCCAGGTACACCTCCGACACTCCAAGGTACATCTCTGAGGTGTACCTTGGAGTGTCAGGCATGCCAGAGGTGCCTGAACATAGTGTACCTGGGAGTATCAGAGGTGTGCACAAAGTGACAGGTGCTGGGGTGTCAGATGGAACCTGGTGTCAGAGTGCCAGAGAGTGGAGTACCTGAGAGTGTCAGACATGTACCTGGGAGTGTCAGAAGGCCAATACCTGGGAGTGTACATGGGTGTCAGAGGTGTGCCTGAGAGTGTGTGCCTGGGGTGTCTGAGATGAGCCAGGGACTGTCAGAGAAGTACCAGGTACTGTCTGGGAGGGAGCCTAGGGTGTGAGGTTATACCTGAGACTGTGAGAGGTGTGCCTAGGGTGTCTGAGGTGTACCACAGAGTGTCAGAAAGTGTACCTGGGAAGTGTCAGAGGTGTTCTGGGGTGTCTGAATGTACCTAGGAGTGTGAGGGGCTCAGGGGTGAAAGAGGAGGTGTGCCTGGGAGTGTCAGGTTGTACCTGGGAGTGTCGGAGGTGTACCTGGGAGCGTGAGAAGTGTACCTGGGAGTATCAGAGGTGTACTTGGGAGTGTCGGAGGTGTACCCGGGAGTGTCAAAGGTGTACTTGGGAGTGTCAGAGGTGAACCTGGGAGTGTCAGAGGTGTACCTAGGAGTGTCTGAGTTGTACCTGGGAGTGTCAGAGGTGTGCCTGGGAGTGTCAGAGGTGCACTTGGGAGTGTCAGAGGTGCACCGTGGAGTGTCTGAGGTGTACCTGGGAGTGTTTGATGTGTACCTGGGAGTGTCGGTGGTGTACCTGGGAGTGTGAGAAGTGTACCTGGGAGTGTCTGGGGTGTACCTGGGAGTGTCTGAGGTGTACCTTGGAGTGTCAAAGGTGTACGTGGGAGTGTCATAGGTGTACCTGGGAGTGTCAGTGGTGTACCAGGGAGTGTCAGTTGAGTACCTGGGAGTGTCGGAGGTGTACTTGGAGTGTTAAAGAAATACCAGGGAGTGTCACAGGAGTACCTGGGAGAGTGAGAGGTGTACCTGAGTGTGAGAGGTGTTCCTAGAAGTGTCTTAGGTGTACCTGGGAGTATCGGAATGTGTACCTGGGAGTGTCAGAGGTGTACCTGCGAATGTCAGAGGTATACCAGGGAGTGTCAGTGAAGTACCAGGGAGTCTCAAAGGTGTACTTGGGAGTATCGGAGGTGTACCTGGGAATATCGGAGGTGTACCTGGGAATATCGGAGGTGTACCTTGGAATATCGGAGGTGTACCAGGGATTGTCAGAGAAGTACCTGGGAGTGTCAGAGGTGTACTTGGGAGTATCGGAGGTGTACGTGGGAGTTTAAGAGGTGTACCTGGAAGTGTACCAAACCTAACCGAACCTAACCTAACTTATCCTAACCTAACCTAACCTAACCTAACCAATCCTAACCTAACCTAACCTAACCTAACCTAACCTAACGTAAACTAAAATAAGCCAACCTAACCCATCCCAACCCAACCCAAACCAACCCAACCCAACCTAACCTAACTTAACCTAACCTAACCAAACCTATCCTCTAACACTGAAAATCAGTGTTTTGAAAAGAAATTAATAGTTTTCCGTGAAAAGAAGAAAAAATAAGTAAAATACATTGGTTTTTATCTAAAACTGAGTGTTTTTTGTGAAAAGAAGTAAAACTAACTAAAATTCACCTAACCTAACCTAACCTAACCTCACCTAACCTAACGTAACCTAACCCAACCTAACCAAACCTAACCTAACCTAACCTAATCTAATCTTAGCTAACCCAACCTAACCCAACCCAACGCAACCCAACGAAACCTAACCTAACCTAAAGTAACCTAACCTAACCTAACCTAACCTAATCTAACCTGACCTAACCTAACCTAACCTAACCTAACCTAACCCAACCTAACCTAACCGAAACTAACCTAACCTAACCTAACCAAACCTAACCTAACCTAACCTAACCTAACCTAACCCAACACAACCAAACCCAACCTAACCAAACCTAACCTAACCTAACCTAACCTAACCTAACCTAACCAAACCTAACACAAACTAACCTAACCTAACTTAACCTAACCTAACCTATGCTCTAACCTAACCCAACCTAACCTAACAAAGCTAACCTAACTAACCCTAACCTAACCTAACCCCTAACCCCTTACAGCAAACCCAACCTAACCCAACCTAACCTAACCTAACCTAACCTAACCTAACCTAACCTAACCTAACCTAACCTAACCTAACCTAGCCTAACCTAACCTAACCTAACCTAACCTAACCTAACCTAACCTAACCTAACCTACGCTAACCTAACCTAACCTGACCTCTAACACTGAAAATCAGTGTTTTGAAACGAAATTAATAGTTTTCCGTGAAAAGAAGATAAAAATAAGTAAAATACATTGGTTTTTATCTAAAACTGAGTGTTTTTCGTGAAAAGAAGTAAAACTAACTAAAATTCACGTAACCTAACCTAACCTAACCTCACCTAACCTAACGTAACCTAACCCAACCTAACCAAACCTAACCTAACCTAACCTAATCTAATCTAACCTAACCCAACCTAACCCAACCCAACGCAACCCAACCAAACCTAACCTAACCTAAAGTAACCTAACCTAACCTAACCTAACCTAATCTAACCTATCCTAACCTAACCCAATCTAACCAAACCCAACCCAACCTAACCCAACCCAACCCAACCCAACCCACCCCAACCTAACTTAACCTAGGTTAGGTTAGGTACACCTCTGACACTCCCATGTACACCTCCGATACTCCCAGATACACCTCTGACACTCCCACGTCCGCCTCTGACACTCTTAGGTATTCCTGTAACACTCCCAGGTACACCTCTGACACTCCTAGGTATTCCTCTGACACTCCCTGGTACACCTCTGACACTCCCATGTACACCTCAGACATTCCCTGGTACACCTCAAATACTCCCAGGTACACCTCTATCACTCCCTGGTTCTCCCCTGACACTCCCAGGTACACCTCAGACACTTCCAGGTACACCTCAGACACTCCCAGGTACACCTCTAAAACTCCCTGGTACACCTCAGACACTTCTAGGTACACCTCTGACACTCCCAGGTACACCGCTGACACTGCCAGGTACACCTCTGACACTCCTTGTACACCTCCGACACTCCCAGGTACACCTCTGACACTGCCAGGTAAACCTCCGACACTCCAAGGTACATCTCTGAGGTGTACCTGGGAGTGTCTGAGGTGTACCTGGGAGGTCAGGTGCTCCTGTCAGACTGAGGTGTCAGAGTGCTGGGAGTCAGTGGAGTACCTGGGAGTGTCAGGCCAATGCATGGAGTGTCAGGCTGGAGGTGTCAGAAACCAGGGGTGAGGCCTACCTGGGAAGTGAGAATGTGCCTGAAGTGTGTGAAGGTGTGCCTAAGCTGTGCTTAGGTGTACCAGGGTGTCCAGATTGCTACCTGGGAGTGTCTGAGTGCCTGGGAGTGTCAGGGCTCAGGGTGTGAAAGGTGTGCCTAGGAGATTTCAGAGGTGTGTACCAGAGAATGTCTGAGGTGTACTGCACAAGGCTGTCAGGCTCTGCATGTCAGAGGAATGCCTAGGGTGTCAGAGGTGTGCTTGGGTTCATCAAGGTGTACCTAGGAGTATCGGAGGTTTACCTGGGAGTGTCGGAGTTGTACTTGGGAGTGTCGGAGGCGGACCTGGGAGTGTCAGAGGTGTACCTGGGAGTATCGGAATGTGTACCTGGGAGTGTCAGAGGTGTACGTGCGAATGTCAGAGGTATACCAGGGAGTGTCAGTGAAGTACTAGGGAGTCTCAAAGGTGTACCTGAGAGTATCGGAGGAGTACCTGGGAATATTGGAGGTGTACCTGGGAATATCGAAGGTGTACCTTGGAATATCGGAGGTGTATCAGGGAGTGTCAGAGAAGTACCTGGGAGTCTCAGAGGTGAACCAGGGAGTATCTTTTCACTGAAAACTTTTAATTTATTTTCAAAACACTGATTTTCAAAGTTAGAGTTTAGGTTAGGTTAGGTTAGGTTAGTTTAGGTTAGGCTAGGTTAGGTTAGGTTAGGTTAGCTTAGGTTAGGTTGGGTTGGGTTGGGGTAGGTTGGGTTGGGTTGGGTTAGGATGGGTTAGCTTAGGTTCCCGAAAAGTAGATAATATATCCACTTTTCTGGAAAATAGATAACCAACTTTCCCGGAAAGTAGATATTTCCCATTTTTTATGATACAAATTTCCAGTTTTCTATGATAATCTACTTCGCAAATTAGGTAATATTTCCCCGAAAATTGGAAAATCTACTTCCCCGAAAAGTCGGTAATCTACATTCCCGAAAAGTAAAAAATCTATCTACTTTTCTGGAAAGTAGATAACTAACTTTCCCGGAAAGTAGATATTTCCCATCTTTTATGATGCAAATTTCCCATTTTCTATGATAATCTACTTCGCAAATTAGGTAATATTTCCCCGAAAATTGGAAAATCTACTTCCCCGTTAAAAGAAGTAAACCTAACAGAAATACACTGTGTTTCATTTAAAAGTAAGTTTTCCGTGAAAGAAGTAAAACTAACTAAGATACACTGTTTTTCAACTAAAAGTGTTTTTTGTCAAAAGAATTAAAACAAGCTTCTAAACTATGTTTCAAACAGAAAACAGGTCGTTTTCCGTGAAAAGAAAAACTGACTAAAACTAAAAACCAGTGTTATGAGAAAAATTAAGCGTTTTCCGTGAAAAGAAGTAAAACTAACTGAAATACACTATTTTCAATTAAATTAAGTGTTTTCCATGAATAAAAGTAAAATTAACTAAAATACATTGCTTTTCATCTAAAAGTGTGTGTTTTCCGTAAACAGAAGTAAACTAACTAAAATATACCTTTTACATCTAAATGTGATTGTTTACGTTAAAAAAAGTAAAACTAACTTCAAAACAGTGTTTTTACCAGAAAACAAGGCTAATCTTTAAAAGAAGTAAAACTGACTAAGAAATAGTGTTCTGAAAAGAATTTAAGGGTTTTTCGTGAAAAGAAGAAAGACTAACTTAAATGCATTGTTTTTCATCTAAAACTGAATGTTTTACGTAAAAAATATGTAAAACTAACTAAATACACTGGTTTTCATCTAAAAGTGAGTGTTTTCCGCAAAAAGAAATAAAACTAACTTCAAAACAGAATTTTTTAACAGAAAACAAGGCTTGTGTTTGCAAATAAGTTAAATTGACAAAACAGTTTTTGAGAAGAAATTTAGCGTTTTCGGCAAAAAGAAGTAAAATGAACTAAAATACAGTGCTTTTTATTTAAAACTGAGGGTTTTTCGTAAAAGGAAGTAAAACTTAAAAAATACACTGTAGATTATCGGGGAAGTAGATTTTCGAATTTGGGGGGAAATATTACCTTTTTTTGCGAAGTAGATTATCATAAAAAACGGGAAATTTGTTTTATAAAAAATGGGGAATATCTACTTTCCGGGAAAGTTGGTTATCTACTTTCCCGAAAAGTAGATAGATTTTCTACTTTTCGGGAAAGTAGATTATCGACTTTTCGGGGAAGTACATTTTCAAATTTTGCGGGAAATATTACCTAATTTTGCAAAGTAGATTATCATAGAAAACGGGAAATTTGTATCATAAAAAATGGGAAATATCTACTTTCCGGGAAAGTTGGATAGATTTTTATATCTTTTTGCGGAAAACACTCACTATTAGATGAAAAATAGTGTATCTAGTTAGTTTTACTTTTTTTCATGAAAAACACTCACTTGTTGAAGAAAAGAAATGCATTTAATCAGTTTTACTTCTTTTCACGGAAAACGCCCAATATCTTTTCAAAACTCTGTTTTTTAATCAATTATTTTTCTTTTCAACGATAAAGCCTGTTTTCTGTTTAAAACGTTGTTTTGAAGTTAGTTTTACTTCTTTTCACAAAAAACACTTTTTGCGGAAAAGACTCATTTTAGATGAAAACCAGTATATTTAGTTAGTTTTACATATTTTTTACGTACAGCATTCAGTTTTAGATGAAAAATAATGCATTTTAGTTAATTTACTTCTTTTCACGGAAAACAATGTTTTACTTTTTTTCAAAGATTAGCCTTGTTTTCTGTTAAAAAAACTGTTTTGAAGTTAGTTTTACTTTTTTTAACGTCAACAATCACATTTAGATGAAAAACAATGTATTTTAGTTAATTTTACCTTTTTTCATGGAAAACGTTTAGTTATTTCTCAATAAGCATTATTTTCTGTTGAAAAACAGTTTTTTAAAGTTAGTCTTACTTCTTTTTACAGAGAACATACACTTTTAGATGAAAAGCAATGTATTTTAGTTAATTTTACTTTTTTTCATGGAAAACGTTTAGTTTTTTCTCAAAAACACTATTTTTGTTAGCTATACTTCTTTTCATATGTCTCATTTTCTGTTGGAAAACAGTGTTTTAAAGTTAGTTTTACTTCTTTTCAGGGAAAACACTTAATTTAATTGAAAATAGTGTATTTCAGTTAGTTTTACTTCTTTTCACGGAAAGCAATCAGCTTAGAAGAAAACCAATGTATTTTAATTAGTCGTACCCTTTTCACGGAAAACGCTTATTTTTTTTCATAACATTGGTTTTTAGTTTTAGTCAGTTTTTCTTCTTTTTACGGAAAACGACCACATTCTTTTGAAAAACCTGTTTTTTAATGTTGTACTTCTTTTAAGAGATAAGCCCTGTTTTCTGTTTAAAACGTAGTTTTAAAGTTAGTTTTACTTCTTTTCACAAAAAACACTTTTAGATGAAAAACAGTGTATTTTAGTTAGTTTTACTTCTTTCACGGAAAACTTACTTTTAATTGAAACACAATATATTTCTGTTAGGTTTACTTCTTTTTACGGGGAAGTAGATTTTCCAATTTTCAGGGAAATATTACCTAATTTTGCAAAGTAGATTATCATAGAAAACGAGAAATTTGTATCATAAAAAATGGGAAATATCTACTTGCCGGGAAAGATGGTTACCTACTTTCCCGAAAAGTGGATAGATTTTCTACTTTTCGGGAAAATAAGCTAACCTAATCTACCCTAACCCATCCCTACCCAACTTACCCCAACCCAACCCAACCTAACCTAAGCTAACCTAACCTAACCTAACCTAGCCTAACCTAACCTAACCTAACCTAACCTAAAATCTAAAACTGAAAATTAGTGTTTTGAAAAGAAATTAAGCATTTTCACGGAAAACACTTAATTTCTTTTCAAAACACTGATTTTCAGTGTTAGAGGTTAGGTTAGGTTAGGTTAGGTTAGGTAAGATTAGGTTAGGTTAGGTTAGGTTTGGTACACTCCCAGGTACACCTCTGAAACTCCCAGGTACACCTCTCACACACCCAGGCACACCTCTGACGCTCCCAGGTACACCTCTGATACTGCCAGGTACACATCAGACACT
Organism: Homarus americanus; assembly: GCF_018991925.1. NCBI lineage: Eukaryota > Metazoa > Arthropoda > Malacostraca > Decapoda > Nephropidae > Homarus > Homarus americanus. The sequence continues at coordinate 2,267 of NW_024739989.1, read as the reverse complement.
CCCAGGTACACCTCAGACACTCCTAGGTACACCTCTCAAACTCCCAGGTACTCCTCTGACGCTCCCAGGTACACCTCTGACACTCCCAGGTACACATCAGACACTCCCAGGTACACCGCAGATACTCCCAGGTACACCCCAGACACTCCCCCTTACACCTCTGACTCTCCCAGGTACACCTCTTTCACTCCCTGGTTCTAACCTAACACTCCCAGGTACACCTCAGACACTCCCTGGTACACCTCTGACACTCCTAGGTACACCTCTTTCACACCCTGGTTCTCCCTGACACTCACAGGTACACCTCAGACACTCCCAGGTACACCTCAGACACTCCCTGGTACAAATCTGACATTCCCTGGTACACCTAAGACACTTCTAGGTACACCTCTCACACTCTCAGGTACACCTCTCACTCTCCCAGGTACTCCTGTGACACTCCCTGGTATTTCTTTGACACTCCAAATACACCTCCGACACTCCCATGTACACCTCTGACACTCCCAGGTACTCCACTGACATTCCCTGGTACACCTCTGACACTCCAAGGTCCTTGTCCGACACTCCCAGGTACAATTCTGCAGCCTCCCAGGTACACCTCCGATACTCCCAGGTACACTTCTCACGCTCCCAGGTACACCTCCGACACTCCCAGGTACCTCAGACACTCCCAGGTACACCTCAGAGATGTACCTTGGAGTGTCGGAGGGCCCCCTGGCAGTGTCAGGGGCCAATGCCTGGGAGTGTCGGAGGTGGCCTGGGAAAGTCAGAGGTGTACCTGGCAGTGTCAGCAGGGTGTGCCTGGGAGTGTCAGAGTGTACCAGGGAATGTCTGAGGTATACCTGGGAGTGTCAAGAGAGGTGTACCAGGGAGTGTCAGAGGGTACCTAGGAGTGTCAGAGGTGTGCCTGGGGTGTCAAATACCTAGGAGTGTCAGAGGTGTGCCTGGGAGTGTCAGAGGTGTACCTAGGGTATCGGGTTTACCTGGGTGTCGGAGGCGGACGTGGAGTGTCGGAGGTGTATCTGGGGTATCAGGTGTGCAGGAGAATTGTCAGAGTTGTACCTGGGAGTGTCAGAGGTATACCAGGGAGTGTCAGTGAAGTACCTGGGAGTCTCAAGGTTAACTGGGAGTATCAGGTGTACCTGGGAATTATAGGTGGTGTACTTGGAATATCGGAGGTGTACCTGGCAGTGTCTGAAGTGTACCTGGCAGTGTCAGCGGTGTACCTGGGAGTGTCACCGGTGTACCTGGGGTGTTAGAGGTTTATCAGGGGAGTGTCAGAGGTGTACTGGACTGTCAAAAGTGTACCTAGGGTATCGGAGGTTTACCTAGTGTCAGGTTGTACCTGGGAGTGTCGGAGGCGGACCTGGGAGTGTCAGAGGGTTGTTGGAGGTATCGGAATGTGTACCTGATAGTGTCAGGGTGTACGTGCGAATGTCAGAGGTATACCAGGGAGTGTCAGTGAAGTACCAAGTCTCAAGTGTACCTGGGGTATCGGAGGTAACTGGGAATATCGGAGGTATACCTGGGAATATCGGAGGTGTACCTTGGAATATCGGAGGTGTATCAGGGAGTGTCAGAGAAGTACCTGGGAGTCTCAGAGGTGAACCAGGGAGTATCTTTCACGGAAAACTATTAATTTATTTTCCACTGATTTTCAAAGTTAGAGTTTAGGTTAGGTTAGGTTAGTTTAGGTTAGGCTAGGTTAGGTTAGGTTAGGTTAGCTTGGGTTAGGTTGGGTTGGGTTGGGAGTAGGTTGGGTTGGGTTGGGTTAGGGTGGGTTAGCTTCGGTTCCCGAAAAGTATGATAATTTATCCACTTTTCTGGAAAATAGATAACCAACTTTCCCGGAGAAAGTAGATATTTCCCATTTTTATGATACAAATTTCCGTTTACTTCTTTTCCTAAAACCACTCACTTTTAGATAGAAAACAGTGTATTTTATTAAGTTTTACTTCTTTTTACGAAAAACACTCAGTTTTTTACGAAAACCTTAAATTTCTTCTCAGAAACTGTTTTTTGTCAATTTAACTTATTTTCAAACCCAAGCCTTGTTTTCTGTTTAAAAATTTCTGTTTTGGTTATTTTTTTTTCTTTTTGGAAAACACTCAGTTTTAGATAAAACCAATGTATTTACTTATTTTTATCTTCTTTTTTCACGGAAAAACGCTTAATTTCTTTTTTAAAACACTAATTTTCAAGTGTTAGATTTTAGGTTAGGTTGGGTTAGGTTAGGTTAGGTTAGGTTAAGCAATACGTAACTTCTA
>NW_024739988.1:477500-504678 GCF_018991925.1 Homarus americanus | reverse complement strand
CAAGGCTAATAAAGTACTTGGGTTCATACAAAGGAGTGTTAGTTACAAGACTAGCGAGGTCATCTTAAAATTATATCTAGCGCTTGTGAGACCTCACCTGGATTACGCAGTTCAGTTCTGGTCACAGTATTACAGAATGGATATAGAATCATTGGAAAGAATCCAGAGGAGAATGACAAGACTAATCCCGGGCATTAGGAACCTTGAATACAGAGACTGGTTAAAGCATCTTAATTTGCACTCCCTCGAGAGACGTAGAGTGAGGGGCGACATGATAGAGGTGTATAAATGAAAGTCAGGGTTAAACAAAGGGGACATTACAAAGGTACTCAAACTATCCAACCAAGAGCGAACCCGTAACAATGGTTTTAAATTAGACAAATTTAGATTTCTGGGAGAAATAGGTAAACACTGGTTTGGAAACAGAGTTGTGGATGAATGGAACAAGTTACCAAATATCATTATTGACTCGAATACGCTGAATAGCTTCAAACATAGGTTGGATGCTTATATGAGCAATAGGGGTTGGGTATAAACGGGACTGCCCAGTATGGGTCAATATGCCCGCTGCAGTTTCCTCCATTCTCATGTTCTTATGTTCTTAAACGACCCACCCACCCAATGTATATTTTCAGCCTTCGGGCTGCAGAACTTTTTCAGTAAACTGTTAATTATTATTATTATTATTATTATTATAATTATTATCATTATTATTATTAAATATATACATACTCGTACATATAACTGGCCTATATATAAAGACGATCACGTATAAATCGTAATGAAAACTTAAAATTAATTGCATTTTAACTATCCCAACACATCCTATCTTTTATATATATATATATATATATATATATATATATATATATATATATATATATATATATATATATATATATATATATATATATATATATATATATGAACACACACACACACACACACATCACAGCCAAACTCCGGTGTTCGCCCCAACAATGAGAAGATGCAGATCTTATCGCCGTCGATTAAGTCCGAATTTACTCCCGATCTTGGCCTCATTGGGGAGGCCATTTGGGTAATTTAATAGCCTTTAAACGTCTGAACGCCTGAACGTAATCGCCAATAGCGCTATTCAGTCACCGGGAAATGTATTGCCGAACTAGGTAAACAAAAACACTCGAGGAAGCTTCCTTCCAATCAACGTTTAATGAAGGCATAAAAGGAAAGAGTGCTCCCTGGTGGCCCAGCCCGCCCTGCCCTGCCCTGCCCCGCCCGCCCCGTCCCGCCCCGCCCCGCCCCGCCCCGTCCCACCTCCCTTACAAGAATCCATTCAGCGTCTCAGCAGCTATTGGACCAATCACGTCCTCGCATGACGAAGTCGAGAGGAGGCGCGAACGACTGCACATTAATTCCCACGTGTGACCGAACACCAAAGGGATCTCATTAAACGTTCGGAATCAGCATTAGTGCAGGAGGAGAGGTCGGGGCGGTGTGACTTCATTGGGGCTACAGTGTGCTTTTGTATTCAGTAGCTTTACGTAGCATTTTGAAGGTCGCCTCTTCGATGAGGTGCCGACGCAGGCTTTATCTCATTCATCGGAATCTTGAAGATGATACATGATACTAATTCTTCACACGTCACTAGAAGTGGAAGAAAGAATGTGAGTTTCTTTTGTTGCAAGAAACGATTGGGTGAGAAACTTTTGGATGGAGGTAGAAGCAACTCCTCGGGTGTTTTATCGGCTAGTGAAGGGAAGCCATGAATCCGAAGAGAGGAGATAGGAAGAGAGAAAATTTATTACCGACACGTAGGAGTTAAGGTGTAGGTGGAGGAGGAGTGAGGGAAGACCTTGTTGCTATGTACGCTTCATCATGGAAGTCCTTGAAGTTGTTGATAAGAAAACTTGGGTACATTTTCTCTGCAAGATCGCCGATGGTCGTGAACTTGTGGAGAGAAGAAAGAAAATGAAAGGGGGGGGAGTGCGATCAGTGTAGCTAATTCTCATAGCATCAATAGAGAGAGACGGGGAGAGAGAGAGAATGAGACAGAGAGAATAGGAGAAAAATCTATTTACATTGTTCGGTGAGGAAAATTTAGCAATAGGTTTAATACAGGTGGTGAGAGAAATGGTGAGCAAAGGAGTGACTCAGCTAAGATACCATGCCAAGGGGGCACAACGGACATTACTCACCAACAAGGTCATCGACAAGCGAAACTTCCACATCGTGCCACCTGTCTGTCCGTCAGTCCTTGCACTACCATTGAGGGCGGACACCCCTTTTCCCAAAGTTACTTTAGGAAAAGGGGTGAGTTACGAGTGAGTGTCGGGAGTCTCAGCAGTTGGTAGAGGGAAGAGGAGGGATAATTGGTGATAATTACTGCCACGGTGACGAGACTTTGAAGACAGTGCCATCACCACCACTGCCAGCCCTGAATAATGAAACTGCATCTACCTAGGAACAAAATGGTGTCTCCTCAGTACAGTATACACTGGGTCACACACACACACACACACACACACACACACACACACACACACACACACACACACACACACACACACACACACACACACACACACACACACACACACACACACACACACACACACACTACATCCTTGACCACCGAAGGGTCAAGACGTACCTGGCGCTCCTCTCCGAGCAGCCGGGTCAACTGTTAAGTTGGCCCATACCAACCCCCTCCCCTGAACCCTCCTCCCCACCGGAATATCAACAAGTTCACGCCAGAAGTTACAATTTCATTTAGGAAAGGAATGGAACCAGTGTTGAGCGGAGGTGAACAGTGGTGAACAGTGCTTGAGTCAGTGGGAACAGCTCAACAGTGACAGTGGTACCCAGGTTGACCTTCACACAGTGAGGTCCCAGGTACCCAGTGATAACGGCCCGACCCAACCACCAGCGATGTGTTAATCAGTCTACGATAGGAAGGCCTGGGACCACACCTCACTCATAGAACACCGTCTGTGAGGGAACTACTACACCACGTGAGGTCCCTCATAACACCATCTGTGAGGGAATTACTGCACCACGTGAGGCCCCTCATAACACCATCTGTGAGGGAATTACTACACCACGTGAGGCCCCTCATAACACCATCTGTGAGGGAATTACTACACCACGTGGGGCCCCTCTTAACACCATCTGTGAGGGAATTACTACACCACGTGAGGCCCCTCATAACACCATCTGTGAGGGAATTACTGCACCACGTGAGGCCCCGCATAACACCATCTGTGAGGGAATTGCTACACCACGTGGGGCCCCTCATAACACCATCTGTGAGGGAATTGCTACACCACGTGGGGCCCCTCATAACACCATCTGTGAGGGAGCTGCTACACCACGTGGGGTCCCTCCTAACACCATCTGGGAGGGAGTTACTGCACTGCGTGTTTGCTGTTCAACACCTACATTAATCTGTATGTTCACTGTATGTTCCTTTACCTTTCTCTAATGAAGGCTTTTGTTAAACCACCAATGTATGTAATAAGTCATTTATGCCCAATGTATATTTTCAGCCTTCGGGCTGCAGAACTTTTTCAATAAACCGTTAATTATTATTATTATTATTATTACACACACTATGTGGTATTAAAAAAATGACAGTTGTACAGTACATTCTGGGATGTGTACATACCGAGCCTCGCCTCTCTTCTCTCCTCTCCTCTCCTCGTCTCGTAGCAGCAGCAGGAAGAGGAGGAGGAGGAGGAGGAGGAGGAGGAGGAGGAGGAGGGAGGGCACACCATGAATGCATAAGCGCGTGGTACTACCCGCTCTGTCAGCTACTCATACATATTCATAGATGGGAAGAGCTGCAATGGTTTTAACATAAATTATTGCAACATACGCACTATGTAAACTACATCACACACACACACACACACACACACACACACACACACACACACACACACACACATATGGTGGAAAATATGTCGACGACTCCACCGTGGGATCAGCGTCCCAACAATTCTGCTCCCAGCTATACCGCCCTTCAAGGTTTATTGAACAGTCTCAGCTGGGCCCACCAACAACCCATGTCACCATCAACCATACCAAGACCATGGTTATGCACATCAACCTCTCCTCCGACATTGTCCTACCTCCTTCCATTACCCTAGGTCCGAACACACTCCAGGTTGTAGATTCCACGAAGCTCCTCGGCGTCACCATAGACAACAAACTAAATTGGAAACCACACGTCAGTGAAGTTGTCAAAGCCTCCAGTTTCCGTCTCCACCTGCTCCGCCGACTGAAGTCCCTCGGAGTTCCTGCACACGAGCTCCTCAGTGTATACACAACATTCATACTTCCCAAGCTCACCTATGCCTCCCCCACCTGGTCTTCCTCCCTAAATGCCACACAACGTAAACACCTAGAAAAAGTGCAAAAGAGGGCATGCAAAATTATTCTCTCCCCTTCCTACTCCACATATCAAGAAGCGCTCAACACACTGACCCTTTCGACTCCAACTGACCATCACCACGACCTTATCTGCAAATTTGGTAAGAAGCTTCTACACCATCCCCGACACCGGCTCCTACTACCACCTGACATCCCCTGTCCGAGAATTGCTGTTCGACACCACAACCGCATCCAGCCCATACGTGCACGAACTGATCGCTATAAGAACAGCCCAGTCCCAACCATTGTAAAAATTATCAATAACATGTAATAAATCAGTGTATTCACTCCCAGTAAACACTGCTCCTTACACTGTCACTATGTTGAAATGAACTGTAGTTTGAGCTGATCCCCATCTAGTTATTACATGTCTTATTTGTGTCACTTATGTTACTTGTATATTATTTGTAATTCGGAACCCATTCCCCAAATATGTAACTGTATATTTTCAGCCTTCTGGCTGCCAAGCTCTTTCAATAAACCGTTAATTATTATTATTTATTATTATTATTACACACACATGCGCGCGCTCCACCCTGTGTTAAGTCCTTATGATGGAAAGTTCATATTTTTGGCCACAATATGTTCCTTTGGTACAACTATACCATGCTCTCTCTCTCTCTCTCTCTCTCTCTCTCTCTCTCTCTCTCTCACTGACTGAGTCTTGTTTTTACCGTTTTCTATTCTTTTTCTCTCTTCTCCCTCTCCTCTCCCCTTCTCTAATACTTTACTTCCAACAACCTCTTCTCATCATCCTTCTCTTTCTCTCCTCTTCTCCTTCTTTCTCTTCTTCTTTAATATTTTCCCATATACAGTATTTTGTGTCTCATTTTCGGTGTTCCTTCTCACTCCTCCTATTCCCTTTCTTCTTTTTCCTTTTCTCTAAGTTTTCATTTCCTTCCTACTCCTTTCCCTCTCCTTTCACTCTTCTTCTCTTCTTCCTACTGTCCCTTTCCTCTTTCTCTTATGACCCTTGTCCTCTCTATCTTCCCTTCTTCCATCGTTTCGTCTCCCTTTCTACTTCCATCTACGTCTTCCCCTCCTTCCTTGTCCCCCTTCTGTATTTACCTAACCTTTCCACTTTCCCTACTGCTTCCTCTTTTCCTTCCCCCCTTCTCTCTTTCTTACACCATATATTCTTACCCATCCCACTCTTCTCTTCTTCTACTGCCTCCTTCCTGTCCTTTACCTATCCTTCTCCCCTCTACTTCCATCCTTCTCTCCACTCTCCCTCCCGTTTTCCATCAATTCCCTATCCTGCCTCCCCTTTCACTTTCCTGCCTCTCTCTCCTCCCTTCATTCCCCCCCTTTTCTCTTATTCTTTCCCCTCTCCTCTCAATCTTTCCTCTTTCCTTCCCACTCCCACCTACCACTCTCCCCTCTCCTCTCCTTCCCTTCCATCCTCCCTTCCCCTCTCATTCCTTCCCCTCCCCTCCTCTCCCACTCTCCCTTTCCTCCTGGCTAGGGTGCATACAATATGTGTACTTTATCATGTAATCCAGGGAGGACAGGAAGTCGATGGCCACACAATGACGCTCGAATTTTGTGTGTAGGCAATACTGTTATGCAAGGAGGGGGAGGGGAGGAAGAGGGAGGGAGGGAAGGAAAGAGGGAAGGAAAGAGAAGGATAAAGGTGGATAAGAGGAGAGGAAGATAATGGGAAGGGCAAGGAAGAACAGAGGGAAGGAAGGGGGGAAGAAAAAATTGGAAGGAGAGGGAAGAAAAGGGGAGAGGAAGGGAAGGAATATAATAGGAGGGGAAAGGGTGAGAGGGAGAGAGAGAAGGAGGGGAAAGGGAGGCAAAGGGAAGGAAGGGGAAGAATGGAAGGGAAAGGAAGGTTGGTGTGGGGGGGGGCTGTAAGGGAAGGGGATTGAATGGGTTGGAGGAGGGGGAGAAGGGGAAGAGGAAGGAAAGGGGAGGAGAGAGGGGGAGGACAGGAAGTGAAAGGAGAGAGAGGGAAGGACGGGTGGAAGAGATAACAGGTGATGAATGAGGGCGGGAACACTGATGAAGGATGAATGAGGGAGAGTAGTGATGATGAATGAGTAATGAAGAAAGAAGTGTCGATGATTATGAATGGTGAATAGGGGAGAGGTGATAATGAATGAGGATTAAGTGAAGAAGTCGTAACGATAATAAATGGTGAATGAGGTATGAGATAAGAAGTGATTTTGATGAATGGTAATGAGGAAGAGGTGATAATAAGCGAGGAAAAAGACAAGTAATGATGAATCGGAACTGAGAGACGCGCGAGGTTACGTAGACACGAAAAAAAATATAAGAAGAAACATAAGATAAACAGAATGGAAATTAGAGAGACACAAAAAGACGGAGATTTTAAAGGAAATACAAACATAAAGAAGACAAAGGTAAAGAAAATGGAAGAAAAAAGACAAAGCAGATGAGAATTAAAAACATCACGAATAAGAAATAGAGAAACATCAAGAAAGTTGGATAAAGCTGTCAATAGTAAGTGACGAAAACCTTAATTAATCGGAAGGAAACTGACCATGGAAAATGTGATAATAACGAAGAATGGAAGAGACGCAAAATCTTGAATAATGTAGGAAGTAGAGGATGAATGGAGAGAAGAAAACAAAAAATAAACGATTATTGAGATTAAATGAATGAATGTAGAAGTGTAGTGGATAGTGGGGGTTCTTGAAGGTCTTAGAGGAGTTTCCTTGGAGTGGTGATCGGAGTGCCTTGAGGGAGTGTCACTGAAGGATTTGAAGGAGAAGTATTAGAAGTCTTGAAGGAGGATCTTGGGAGTGTTTCTGGGAGGGTCTTGGGAGTGTTTCTAGGAGGGTCTTGAAGGAGGATCTTGGGAGTGTTTCTGGGAGGGTCTTGAAGGAGGATCTTGGGAGTGTTTCTGGGAGGGTCTTGAAGGAGGATCTTGGGAGTGTTTCTGGGAGGGTTTTGAAGGAGGATCTTGGGAGTGTTTCTAGGAGGGTCTTGAAGGAGGATCTTGGGAGTGTTTCTGGGAGGGTCTTGAGGGAGGTTCTTGGGAGTGTTTCTGGGAGGGTCTTAAAGGAGGATCTTAGGAGGGTCTTGAAGGAGGATCTTGGGAGTGTTTCTGGGAGGGTCTTGAAGGAGGATCTTGGGAGTGTTTCTGGGAGGGTCTTGAAGGAGGATCTTGGGAGTGTTTCTAGGAGGGTCTTGAAGGAGGATCTTGGGAGTGTTTCTGGGAGGGTCTTGAGGGAGGATCTTGGGAGTGTTTCTTGGGAGTGTTTCTGGGAGGGTCTTAAAGGAGGATCTTAGGAGGGTCTTGAAGGAGGATCTTGGGAGTGTTTCTGGGAGGGTCTTGAGGGAGGTTCTTGGGAGGGTCTTGAAGGAGGATCTTAGGAGGGTCTTGGAGGTGGATCATGGGAGTCTTGAAGGAGGTTCTTGGGTGTGACTATTTGGAGGTTGAAGGGAGGTTACAGGGTCGACAATTTATAAACATGAGCCACAGCAAAAGTAAAAAGAATTAATCATTTACTTGAGTGTGACCCATCTGGATTTTTTTCTTGTGTATTTACATTAAGTTGACAACCCCTTTGCAAGTCCAGTGTATAAGTTGCGAACAGTAGAATTAATAATATGATAACATTTCGGGAGTGAATTTCAAGATTTTTAGAGAATTAGGAAGGTCCTGATCTCTATCAAGGCTTCCAAACTCTCCCACGACCTCACATTATATCTGCCAGGCTGAGAAATGGCGCTCTATTGCCGGCGCGACAGAAAGGTTGAAAAACACCCATTTCCTTAACCTGGATCACTTTTAATCAAGTTTCAGCTGACTCGGCGACTGCCACATAACCTCCCTCAAAGTGTCTAATGGAGCCTAAGAGTAGCACGTGTGTCTTTTTTAACATCCCTTATGGTGATCTAAATAAAAGCGCCATGATGCATAGCGTCGTAAGAGTGACACCAAGTAACATCTAGGTAAAGGATGGGTGAATTTAAATACTCGTTACGTTGTTGTGACCAAATATACGACCTAGACAGAGGACAGAGAGAGTTACACCACCGACGTTGATGGCTGTGAGTTGACGTGTTGACAGTGAGACGCCACGGACGACGGGAAACTGAGGCGTGTGTCATCACCTTCAGGTACAGAAATTCTTACTCGTACTGTATAAACCAGAACACATTGAGGTTTAGATATTAGTTATAGGTTAGGTTAGGTTAGGTTAGGGTAGGTTAGCTCCCTTAGTGACAGTAGCAGAGTGACACAGCAGGATAGTGTTAAAGGTAAGTTAGAATGATATAAAAACACGTGAGCAAATACTGTCTTCATCACGAGACAAATACTGGCAATTTATATAATAATAATGAGATACAGCTGTTATATAACTAATGATGCGAAAACTTTGGTAGAGAAATAATTCATAAAATTTAATATTTGGGAGGATTGGGGAAGACAACCCGAAAACGCTTGGGGTGGAGGGCCGTGGTTGCCAGCCCTCAGACACAAGGATAGTATCTTGACTTAATGATTGATATCCAAAGGCATAAAGTTGTCTTGTGAAATAATAAGATAGAATAATAATTTTACATACCTATATAATGAATATTTTATCTTTGTACTAAATGGTCGACAAGAATATAGAACATTTGTGATAATCTCAGAAGCAGCGTGTAGTTATTATCACCTTTTATACTCTCCCTTCCCCACACACCACTCTCCCTCCCCCACACACCACTCTCCCTCCCCCACACACCACTCTCCCTCCCCCACACACCACTCTCCCTCCCCCACACACCACTCTCCCTTCCCCACACACTCTCCCTCCCCACACACTCTCCCTTCCCCCACACCCATCTCCCCTCCCCACACCACTGTCCCTTCCCCACACACCACTCTCCCTCCCCACACACACTCTCCCTCCCTCACCTTGCTCTCCCTCCCCCCCACATACACTCTCCCTCCTCCCCACCCCACACACACCCCCCTTCCCTCTTACTCTCTCCCCACACACCCCCACACCCCTCTCCCTTCCCCACACACACCACTCTCCCTCCCCCACACACCCCTCTTCCTTCCTCCACCCCTCTCCCTTCCCCACCACACCCCATCTCCTTCCCCACACACCACTCTCCCTTCCCCACACACCACTCTCCCTCCCCCCACACACACACTTCTCCCTCCCTCCCACTCTCCCTCCCCCCACCCCTCTCCCTTCCCCACACACCACACACACCTCTCCCTTCCCCACACACCACTCTCCCCTCCCCACACCCCTCTTCCTCCCCCACACCACCACACACCCCTCTCCTTCCCCACACACCCTCTCCCTCCCCACACACCCCTCTCCCTTCCCCACACACCCCTCTCCTTCCTCCACACACCCCTCTCCTTCCCCACACACTCCCTCCCCCACCCCCTCTCCCTTCCCCACACACCACACACAATTCTCCCTTCCCCACCCACACACCCCTCTCCCTTCCCCACACACCCTCCACCTCCCCCACACACACCACTCTCCCACCCCACACCCTCCCCTCTCCCCCCCCCACACACACCTCTCCCCTCCCCTCTCCCCTCCCCTCTCCCCCCCCCTCCCCCACCCACACCCCTCCCTCCCACACACACCACTCCCCTCCCCACACACCCTCCCCCTCCCCCTCACACCACACACCACTCCCCTCTCCCCACCCCCTCTCCCCACACCCTCCCCTCCCCACACACCACTCCCTCCCCCACACACACACCACACACCCCTCCCCTCCCCCTCCCCCCCCACACCACCTCCCTCTCCCCCACACACACCCCTCCCCCCTCTCCCCCACACCTCCCCTCCCTCTCCCCCCAACACCACTCCCTCTCCCCAACACACCACTCCCTCTCCCCCACACACCACTCTCCCTTTCCCATTTGGACAACTTTCGTCAAATTTGCTTGTATCGATATAATCTCATTCTCTGTCTCCTTCGTACCCTATTTTTTCCTCATCTCTTTCTTTCTTTCCATCTCTATCTCTCCCTATCCCTCTTTTCTTTACTATTTCTTTCTCTTCCCCCTCTCTTACTTACCATATCAATCTCTCTTACTCATCCTTACCTTTCTTGCCCGTCTCTCTCCTTCCCCTCCTCTCTATATCGCTCCCTCCTTTCCTTCCTATTTTTCTCTATCCTTACCTTTCCTTTGGTCTCCTCCCTACTTCCTCATGTCTTCCTCATCTCTCTCTCTCTCTCTTTTTTCTCATGCCTGTTATGCTCTCCGTGACTCAATTGGGTCAAGAAGTGGCCCTAATCTCCCCCGACCAATGAGGAAAGAGGTCGAGTGTGGTAAGTAAGCCTACGTTGGTCTTAATGACTGGCGGGGAGTAGACAGGAGTAGCGGGATACAGGTAGAGTGGAGGAGAGGAGGAAGCCTTTCACTATAAAATCCATAGAAGAGAGACGCTCATCTGCCTTGTCCACGTGTGTGTGTGTGTGTGTGTGTGTGTGTGTGTGTGTGTGTGTATGTGTGTGTGTGTGTGTGTGTGTGTGTGTGTTCCAGTGATCGGTTATCCTTTCATCCCCTCAAAGCGTGGCCGGCGGCGGTAATTAGTGAGGATGTAGGGACAGCCAGCTCTTCTGCCCAATTAGATCGGTACCGATTCGTTAATATGCTAGGTGAATGACTACCGAAATGGGAACTACCTAAACACACACACACACACACACACACACACACACACCTCTCCCATTTTAACAACATACTGATAGTTTGGTCATTCTCACCTATGTAATAATTAACGCCCCAGAACACACTTTGGTTGCCACCGATGTTGCTCTGAAGATTATGTACAGACCATCGTATCGGCTTGCAGACAACTGCAAACAGCTTTGGTTAAAAGTCAATATAGACAATCTTTTGCTACCTTCAGTTAACAGTTGAAGATAACATTTACATACAATTACACTGCCCAACCTATTGGTGCGATTACTCGGACAGTGTCGCAAATAGCCCACTTGACCCGGTCGCGACACGACAGGAAGACTGGACCGATGGGGCACCTGCAAGACCGCCGCTAGGCTGACTGGGAACATGGTTGCGGTGCAGCTCTTGAAGTGAGTGAGGAAGCTCTTCGCGGAGAAAATATCAGGATGGTGAATAGAGCGAGCAGGTGTAAAGTGCACCATGAAGCAGTCCAGCCACAGAGACAGGAGCCCAGACCACCGTTGCTGGCCCATTCCTCCTGGGGTTACAGCCGAATACAGTCCCATTCAAAAACATCAACAAGCAACAAAACCAACCCAACCCGCACCTAGTCCGAGATTCTTGGCGCCGTCCGCTCACCCCTTCGGATGTCACCAGTCCTCGCTTACCACTATCACCATTCTAACCCACCAACCCACCCTAATCTTAACTCACCTCCTTCCCCACCACAACCACCATCATTACTCCCTCCCTCACCACAACCACCATCATTACTCCCTCCCTCCCCTCACCACAACCACCATCATTACTCCTCCCTCACCACAACCACCATCATTACTCCCTCCTCCCTCACCACAACCACCATCATTACTCCCTCCCTCCCTCACCACAACCACCATCATACTCCCTCCCTCCCCACCACAACCACCATCAATACTCCCTCCCTCCCCACCACTCCCTCCCTCAATACTCCACCCTCCCTCCCTCCCCCTCACCACAACCACCATCCTACTACCTTCTTTCACCAAACAACTTTCTTCTTTTCATAGCATTTCTCTCTGTCCCTCCTTCACTGTTTCTTCCCCTCTTCTCTCTTCGTGTCTCCTCCCGTCACCCCCGTCTCTCTTCATCTCCCCCCCCTCCTCCATCCCCATCGTAACAAGGTAACATGAAGAACTGACAGCGGCGACTCGACCAGAATGTTAAACAGGTCAACAAAGACACACTCGTCCCCTCCTTCGTTGCCCCTCGGTCTCTTTCGTTCGTCTCTCCTCTGTCTCTCTTTCTTTTCCCCCTTGGCCTCTATTTTGCCCCCCAATGGCCTCTCCTTCGTGTCCTCTTTCTCCTCTCGGCCTCTCCTTCGTCTCCCCTCAGTTTTTTTCCTTCTCCCCTCGGCCTTTCCTTTGTCTCCCCTCGGCCTCTCCTTTGTCTTCCCTCGGCCTTTCTTTCGTCTCCCCTCGGCCTTTCTTTCGTCTCCCCTCGGCCTTTCTTTCGTCTCCCCTCGGCCTCTCTTTCGTCTCCCCTCGGCCTCTCTTTCGTCTCCCCTCGGCCTCTCCTTTGCCTAAGGACGAAGGGACTATGGGTAGAGAAGTGTAAATAGAGATAAACATATGAAAGAAAAAGAGAGAGAGAGAGAGAGTAAGTCTAAGTAGGTTAGATAAAAAGAAAGAAGAAGGATAAGGAAAGAAAGAGGAAGAAGACGGAGAGGAATACAGGTGGATAGAAAGCGAGACTGACATGAATGACGAGGAAGATACACTAAGAAAATAAACGGTGAGGAAAAGGGAAGCACAACACAAGAATGAATAAAGGGGAGCAATAGACGGGGAAAGAAGATGTAGAAAGGTGAGAGGGGAGAAGACGGAGGGAAATGAGTAAAGGGATAGATAATGAGAAGAATTCACAGTAAGAAAAGGAGAAGAAAGGGGTGAGAGTCGTAGACACAGGGAGTGGAAGGAGAGAGGGGAGCTGGAGAAACGAATAATACAAAGGAAGAGGTGATAGAAAAGGGAGAATGGAGGGGCAAAGAGAGAGAAGAGAAAGGGTAAAACAGGAAAGTAGAATGAAACAGGAAAGTAAAAAGGAAAGGAGTAAAGAAAATGAAAAAAGGAGAAGAGGATAAGACTGACAAGATATAGGAGAATGAAAAGAAAGGGGAGGGAGGAAAAGGAGAGAGGATGTGCTGAAAAGGAGAAGATGGAATATTATCAGAGAGGGAAGGAGATAAAATAAGATGATAGGGGGGCAAGAGGAACGAAGGAAAGAAGGGAGAGTGTTGACGTCCGAGCAGGGGTTAAAATATAACCTGAAGGAGAGACACTGCTAAGAGAGGGGGTGAAGTGACACTGAATGACTGAGGGAAAGGGAGAGAGAGAGAGAAAATATATATATATATATATATATATATATATATATATATATATATATATATATATATATATATATATATATATATATATATATATAATTACTTAACACATTCTCAAAAATAAGTCCAGCTATAAGTAGTAATTAGTTTCATTTAAAAAAAAATCCAAAATGACACTATTTTATTTTTGGCATTGTTCCTAACCAGGTATTTCAATTTTATTTTATGTTGTCGCCATTATCTTGAATGGTAGATAGAGACTACTGTACTGTAAGTCAGTGAAACTTTATTTTCATTTGCAGACACAAACATTGTTATAAGAATGAGATGGAGTCATTATGTAGTCAGTATACTAGTATGTTGTAAGTGCTGAAGTTGTACCAAAAGTTGTCAACCTTGATAATGAATTTAATTTAATAAACCTTAGATGATCAGTCGGTATACTTAGGTGTCTACACTATAGGCTTAAAATAATCCTTAGAAGTACTGTGAAATTAAATGTTTAGAGAAAGAGAGGATATGACTAAGAAGGAGAGAAAGAAATATATAGAAAGAGAGAGATCGAGAGAGGAGAGGAGAGAGAGAGAGGGGGAGAGAGACAGTGAAGAATGGCGATGATGACGATACATTTGGAACACGGGAGACCAAAGCGAGATTAATGTCTCTATTGTAGGGATCGGAAGGGAACGAGGCCCGGGGCGTGCCTGGGTGAGAGAGAGGGGGAGAAACGACGGGAGGGAGCAAGAAACAGACGAACGTTACAAGGAGACACATCCCCTGGAGGTCAAATATTCTGAAAACACATCCCAAGACACACCCCCTATACAGACACATCCCAAGACGCACCTCCTATACAGACACACCACAAGACACACCTCCTATACAGACACACCCCAAGACACACCTCCTATACAGACACATCCCAAGACACACCTCCTATAGGGACACACCCCAAGACATACCTCCTATACAGACACACCCCAAGACACACCTCCTATACAGACACATCCCAAGACACCTTTTATACAGACACATCCCAAGACACACCTCCTATACAGACACACCCTAAGACACACCTCCATACAGTCACACCCTAAGACACACACCTCCTATACAGACACACATCCCACACACACCTATGTATACACCAAGACACACCTCCTATACAAACACACCCTAAAAACACACCTCCCAGCCAGACAACACACCCTAAAACACACCTCCTATACAGTCACAATCTCAAGACACACCTCCTATACAGACACACCCCAAGACACACCTATACAGACACACCCCAAGACACACCTCCCATACAGACACACCCCAAGACACACCCCCATGTTATATAATACCCCAAGACACATGGTACCTCCTATACAGACACACCCTAAGACACACACCTCCTGTACAGTCACACTCCAAGACACACCTCCTATACAGACATACCCCAAGACACACCTCCTATACAGTCACACCTCAAGACACACCTCCTATACAGTCACAACTCCAAGACACACCTATACAGTCACACCCAAGACACACCTCCTATACAGACACACACACCCCAAGACACCTCCCAGGCAAAGTCACAACCCAAGACACACACCTCCCATATACAGACACACCCCAAGACACACACACCTCCTATACAGTCAAGACCCCAAGACACACCTCCTATAGCAGTCACAACCCAAGACACACCTCCTATACAGTCACAAACTCCAAGACACACACCTCCTATACAGACACACCCCTAAGACACACCTCCATACAGTCACACTCCAAGACACACCTCCTATACAGACACACCACAAGACACACCTCCTATACAGACACACCCCAAGACGCACCTCCTATACAGACACACCACAAGACACACCTCCTATACAGACACACCCCAAGACACACCTCCTATACAGACACATCCCAAGACACACCTCCTATACAAACACTCTTCTTGTACAGTCGTGAACAGAAGTCCTGTCACCCCTTGTGCTGTTCCGCGAACCAAGAGATTCAGACTCATGACTCCGAAGCATTTATGGGCAGAATAATGCGCCAGTGTCTACTGCTTCGGGTTCATGAGTCTGAATCTCTTGGTTCGCGGAACAGCACAAGGGGTGACAGGACTTCTGTTCACGACTGTACACCACGGGCTCCGAAGCTTTATTAAATACGACCTACTCCAGTATTATCAGCTGTCCAGTACGACCTCCAAGTGGTACTAGATCTGATCTGTGACGTGTCAGGTATTGCGCATGAAACTCACGCATCTTCTTGATATTTAACTCATACGTGCAACAATATTACCTCACGTAGTTTGGTATTATAAAGACAGTTATATTATAGTGCTAAAATTAAGAAAATTGGGATACTGGACACAGATAATATTACATTGCTAACAGGCTGCATTGAATTCCTGTTATGAATTCTTATTACACAAATATACTTTTTATTCTGCACTGATATCAGAGACAAGGCTCTCATAAAAAAGGTCTGGCATTTATATTGATATCTTGTCATATCGACGAGGACTCTAAGAGATAAACAACGGTATTCATATGTATATTTTTATTTCTAAAAACATGTTTTATTTCTGTAACTTTTAATATCATTGTAAGTAACCGAGA
This sequence comes from Homarus americanus, assembly GCF_018991925.1. Lineage (NCBI taxonomy): Eukaryota > Metazoa > Arthropoda > Malacostraca > Decapoda > Nephropidae > Homarus > Homarus americanus. The sequence continues at coordinate 488,636 of NW_024739988.1, read as the reverse complement.
CAGAGCAAGTCATTCCAAGCGCATTGTGCATATAATTATTTGATTAATAATCGGCACCAAGGGTGTACTGTATGTTTGTCTTTGAAATACTGCTACAATATTTAGATTTTATGTATATCAGTGAAGAGAAAACTGTTTCACAGAACTATATGGTTCTGTATTGTACACGCACTCTGACAGCACGATTCTTAACTAATGTTTGTCTGGTGAAAAATGTGAAAGTGACTGCCCGTTAGGGACAGTGTGGATACAGCACACAGTATACTCAGCCTTCGGTACACAAGCATAACTTCCCCATAGTTTAAACTTTGGTTCCCATTGACAAATGGGTGAACTGAGAGCGCCCGGGAATCGAACCACTAACTCCCGGAAGAGAAGGTCAGCGAAGTATCCCCTCAACTGCCGCGCTCCGTCTCTTTGATAAACTGATCCAAAACTTGGTAAAGTCTTCACAGACGCTAACATTCATCCTTATTTCATTGTCGGCCTAAAAATCTGTCACCTCAAGGGCAAAGGAGCCACAATGTTACACTGGTGTATTATGGCTATGATTCTAACTACAATGGTGAGGGAAGTGAGAGAAATTACCAGCTTCAGCTTCGCCTCCAAGTATTTGCAGATTGTTTACAAAAACCTCCTTAGCACACTGACGGTTAAACACCCACTTGCCTTTGTCTTGTACTTCAGTATTGAGTTTTAATGTGCAAAAAATACGTTTGCTAGAAGTGCAAGGCGAGCAAACTAGTGGGGACCACGGAGATAATGGGCGTTCCTATGACCCTGATTTTACAGGATATTGGCTAATTCATCACGAAGAAGTAAAACCCTGTATAAGGCTTTTTCACGAGAAAGCCATCCGATGATCTGATAGTAGTGTACAGTACATCGACAGTGATTGGTTTTCACAGCTGTACCCACGTCAATGGAGCTCGGAGACACAGCAAGCCTGGGGAGGGGTTGGGATAACCATTAGCTGCTGTAATGTATGAACGTATAGGGAATTTTGTGAGGAATATACAGTACACACGGTGGGAGTATATTGCAACCACAACACATGCTACACCACAACACTCACCACAACACAACACAACACTCCGCACAACACAACACTCACCACAACATAATACAACACTCACCACAACACAACACAACACTCCGCACAACACAACACTCACCACAACACTCCGCACAACACAACACTCACCACAACATAACACTCACCACAACACATCACTCACCACAACATAATACAACACTCCGCACAACACAACACTCACCACAACACTCCGCACAATACAACACTCACCACAACATAATACTCACCACAACACAACACTCTCCACTCCACAAAACTCACCACAACACTCACCATAACACAACACTCATCACACCACAGCACAACACTCACCATACAACAACACTCACCACAGCACAACACTAACCACAACACAACACTTCACTCACCACAACACAACACTCACCACAGCACAACACTCACCATACAACAACACTCACCACAACACAACACACCACAACACAACACTCATCACACCACAGCACACACTCACTCACCATACAACAACACTCACCACAACACAACACTCATCACACCACAGCACAACACTCACCATACAACAACACTCACCACAACACAACACTCGCTACACTCTCCGTCCATGAAATTCCTGGAGCGTTTTCCTCGTTTTATTAATTCAGAAACAGCATTACAGGTAGAGGTTTAAGTACAGTACATGTGGAATTAAAGGCCCATGAAGGTATAGGTAGAAGTTGAGAATAATTACATGTAGAGGTAATGATACAAAACATAACCAAGAATAAATGTACACACACAGGTAGACGTACAGCTACAATACAGATACAAGTACAGATACAAGTACTCGTATGGATACTGATACGAATACAGATACAGGCAAATACAGATATAGATACAAGTACAGGTACAGATACATTTAGATACAAATACGAATACAGTCAAGAGGTATAAGTTCAGATACAAGCTGAATCATAGGTGTTATAGAGATACATTTACTTCTAACTGGTAGCAACACACAACATCAATGTCGTGGGAGGGAACCGAGAAGAGGGTATGGCGATGGATACTGAGAGCGTCACTCAGGAACAGGTTGACAGACGTAGGCATCAGAGTCAGAGGAGGAGTATCGTGTTTAAGGTCTAAGATGAGAGAGTTTGGTTAGGTGGTGCGAGGACAGGAGGGGTAGACGATCAAAGGCGAGATCACGAGAGAGACACAGGTTAAGGTAGAGAGATGTGGTGAAGAGAGATACAAGTTAAGGTAGAGAGACGTGGTGAAGAGACACACTTTGCATCGGACGGATTCGAGAAGCTGACCTTTGGAAATAACTAAAGAGAGAAGCAGATGAAGAATGTATTTTGATATACTACATCATCCTGAACACAGGTACTAGAGTCTTCCGTGGGGTTTTGGATGATGTGAGAGATCTGGACCAACTTTCCCCTGAAAAGAGAAAAACACCTTATCTGACCAAACTACATAAATCGATGTTTATTGTGGTGGTGATGGGAATGGGAAAGGGGAATGGTAAAGGGTTAAAGGGTGGGAGGTAGGGGTAAAATAACCGGGGGGTGTGGAGGAAGGGATGAGGTGATTGGTGATGGGAGATAAGAAGGAGAAAGGTAAAAGTGGGTACTATAGATGTAAGTACAGAAGGACGCAGCGTAGACGAACCTGTACTCGACCGCCTTCACTTCCCCAACTTTAGAGACAGGTGTCCATATATAGCTCAGTGGAATACGAGCGTCCTGACGTCGAACCAGTAACCCATAGGAACGTAGGCGAGTGCTGTATCCATTTGCCGCCATAGAAGGAGAGAGAGAGAGGGGAGAGGGGCGGGAGAAAAGAATAAGATAGGAAGGATAATAAGGGAAAGGGAGGCGAGGTGAGGGAGAGGTGAGGTGGGGAGGTAGGGAGAACCACACCCAAGTATTATAACAGGGAGAGGAAAGATGCTAGGAATTTCTTAGAGGTATGTGAAATTTCCTCACGATCCATATCAGTTCAAGAGAGTTCCTAACACTGCTCTCTCTCTCTCTCTCTCTCTCTCTCTTTATCTTACTGTCTATGTATGTATGTATGTATGTATGTATGTATGTTTGGTTAGCTCAGATCCAGTCGTTAGGGACGTTCCTTTGGCAACAGTTCACGTCTTGACAACATTAAGGGTATCAGGTGCTTCATTATACTATAGTCCACCTCTCCAACACCACCTGACACTACACTATTACTGCCCAGGTGAGAAGGTTTCCACTATCTTAAAATGGAAACCTCACACGCTGGCTGTTATTGTTGAAACGGTAAAGGTCTTCCTATTTTGTTACTTACGTTGTTGTTATCTTGTCCAAAACTTTGTTATTATCACTACAGCTTCCAGTAAACAGAGTATATTACAGCTTGTCTCCGTATTAGTGGCAGTAATGTATTCACCGATCTCTGTTATTATGTTGGACGAGTCTCTTCATCATTTTCTTTCTTGTTCTCCTTCTGTTGCTTCGGTTCCTTTTCTTCCTCTCCCTTTTCTGTAGTTATCTTCCCTGTCTTCCTCTTCCAGAATAACTTCTCTAATTATTTCCTTCTCCTTTCCATTTCTTTCCTTCTCTTTTCTTTTTATCTTTGTTTTTCTTTTTCCTTTCCTCTCCTATCTTTTGTCTACCCTCACGTTTCCTTTTACCTTCCCTCTTCTGTCCTCTTCCTTCCCTCTCCTTTCCTTTTCCTTCCCTCTTCTTTCGTATTCGCTTCATCTTTCTCTCTCCTTTCCCTCCAAACCAACTTTTTCTCCCTCCTCCCTCTCTCTAATCTTCCCTTGCTATCCTTTCCCTTCCATTAACTTCTCCCATTGTCTCTCCCTCTGTCCTTTTCCTCTCTTCCCTCTTCTTTCTTCCATCTTGTTATCTCCTTTCCCTCCTCCCTGTCTTACTCCTACGTTCCTTACCTGTCCTCCTGCCCCCCCCCATCTTCTCTCTCTTTCTCCGCCTTCCTTCATGTTTTCCTCTTTCTCTCCTTTCTTACCTCTCTCTCTCTCTCTCTCTCTCTCTCCCACTGTCTTACCCGTTCCTTCGTTCCCTCTCCATTTTCACCAACCCATTTCTCCTACCATATCCTTTTCCTCCTTCCCTCTCATTTTCCTTCTTCTCTTTCTCTTCCATTCCTCCTTTCCCTTCACTCCTGATCTAACCCTTCCCTTATTCCCTCTTCCTTCCCTTTCCATCGCTCCCTACACTATCCCTTCCCTCCTTCCCCCTCTCTTTCCTATCCTATGCTACCTTCCCCCTTTCCCTCTCCCTTCTAGCCTACCCATTCTCTTCCTTCCGTCCTCCTTTCCCCTTTCCCTTCCCACTCCCATTCCCATTTCTCTTCTGTCTTTAGTCCCATAATCCCTTTACCCTTTGTCCTATCCATTCATTTTCTTTTTCCATTTCCTCCCCTTCTCACTTCGTCCTTGCAATTCCCTTTCTTTCTCTCACCTACCCCTCCTCCTCCTTCCTCTCACTCTGCCCTCTCTATCATTCACTCTCTTTCTCCCCTAATCTGGATCCCTCACCCCGAATTACCCTCTGTATTGAATAATGATAATAACAGCAATAAAGAAGGGAGTAAGAAGTAAGGGGAAGGGGAGAAAGGAAGTAAGAAGGGAAGGAAAGAAGGAAGGTGGGAGGAAGGGGATGATGGAAGAAATGGTGGTACTGTTGTTTGGAACTACATGTTGTATACATATAAAGGATTTGTGTGTGTGTGTGTGTGTGTGTGTGTGTGTGTGTGTGTGTGTGTGTGTGTGTGTGTGTGTGTGTGTGTGTGTGTGTGTGTGTGTATGTGTGTGTGTGTGTGTGTGTGTGTGTGTGTGTATGTGTGTGTGTGTGTGTGTGTGTGTGTGTGTGTGTGTGTGTGTGTGTGTGTGTGTGTGTGTGAAAATATTCATGTGATCCTCAAGCCGGACTTCTGGGATTAAATTGCTGATCATTTCGGCTCCAAATTATTCGTCAAGACTCAGTAACCCGGTTCACCTATGAGTAGTATTATCTATATAGTATTTCTGTATACAACACTTAAAATACATCAAAATAAAATATGTTTATATAGGCTTATTACTTCCAATTTGCTATAAATATTTCATGAAAATTCACGAAGGAAAGGAGCACTACAGATTTATAGGCACAAAATACATTACTCAGCTGAAGTTCTGTAGGAGGTAGAGAGAAAAAAATGATACGTGTACACTGACTAACATTACTTCTTTTAAGGCTGTTTATATATTAAAACATCAAACACTACACCTCAAAAAGTCTCCATTAAACATCCAGACTCAAAAGACGAACCGCTTAAAGCAAGTGAAGGAAGGAGGTGAAAAATAGATGGATAAACATAGGAGAAGTGAAATAAGTCATGAGAGGGGGTGGTTGTGGTGGTGGTGGATGTAAGTTGGTGGTGGTGGTAGTGGTGGTGTGTGTAGGCAGGTCGTGGTGAATGTAAGAGGAGGTGGTGGGTGTAGGTAGGTTGTGGTGGGCGTACGTGGTGGGTGTTGGTGGGTATAGGTAGGGTGTGGTGGGTGTAGGTGGTGTGTGTACGTGGTGATAAAGGTGGGTTTGAGTGGTAGTGGTGGTGGTGGGTGTACTGTAGTTAGGGTGTGGTGGTGGGTGTGAGTGGTAGTAGGTTGTGGTGGGAAGGTTGATGATAGGAGTAAGGGGGAAGGGTATGTAAAAGAATAGTGAGTATTATTAACACGTCCCGCTTTGTTCATCCCTTTCGAGTGATCGTCAAATAAGCCTTCTTACTCCTCTACCTCTTCTATTTCCCTATTTCTCTTCCTCTTATTTTACTACTCGCAGAATCGCCGCCCTCTGGGCGGCTCATCCGCTAGGCCACGGAAGGACTCCACCCTCCGGGAGGCTCCACATTGTCTCACTGTTCAGTCCCCAAAACTTCTTCTTCCATCAATAGTTCATCAACGGTGTATGTAAGTTCCACTACAACGGTACAGCAAAGTATGTTTTTTTAGCATTAAACTGTTATTATTTTATTGTCTAACCATCACTACATATAACACCACCCATCATCACTACATATAACACCACCCATCATCACTACATATAACACCATCCATCATCACTACATATACCACCACCCATCATCACTACATATAACATCATCCATCATCACTACATATAACAACATACATCATCACTACATATAACATCATCCATCATCACTACATATAACAACATTCATCATCACTACATATAACATCATCCATCATCACTACATATAACATCCATCATCATCACTACATATAACACCATCCATTATCACTACATATATCAACATCCATCATCACTACATATAACAACATCCATCATCACTACATATAACATCATCCATCATCACTACATATAACAACATCCATCATCACTACATATAACATCATCCATCATCACTACATATAACACCATCCATCATCACTACATATAACAACATCCATCATCACTACATATAACACCATCCATCATCATTACAGATCGGTAAAGTAGGTTCCGAAATTTTCGTGCGGACACACAAACACACAGACATACTTTTTGTATATATATATATATATATATATATATATATATATATATATATATATATATATATATATATATATATATAGATGAATCCTTCCCTCCCTATACCCCACTTCTCCGAAAAATCTTACAGCTTACGAGGGTTCAAGACTCTTCCCCTAAAAGCTGTGTGTATACGTTTTCTATGTCTGGGAACACAGACTATAATAATACAACTCTTAAGACGTAAAAGTTCCCAGTATATATTGTAACTCCTATAAAGATACCATTTACTCAAGTATCCCCTCTTTTTCCCATATACACGAATAAGAGGGTAGGACATTTGGATCACACAATGGCCGTCTTTAATTCCAATATAGGCCCTCTAATTTCAAGGCGAATGAATTAATACAAAAATAAAAACAAAATAATAAAGTGGGATACTTCCAAGACGAATCGTACTGAAAATCACTTCTATTATTTCACGCCAAAGGAAACTTGGACCTCCACTTTAATTGAAATCTCTCCCCTTGTGAGTTTTTCCAGAAGCGTTTGTCAGAAATTCGGGGGCAGATCCCCACCAGAAGCGACGCCAGGGACCTCGACTACCTCCCCAACACGGTCGAGGTCCCCGCGTATGAAAGGCTGGGATTCTCGCCCTTAGGTGGTAATGTGGGTTGGATGATTCCTGCCCCGAGTGTCAATCACCGTATGGACAGTCATTAGGCTGGACGTAAAATCCCACTTGTTCAAATGAGTATCTGTAGGTAGTCGGGCTTTAAATTGACTCGTGGAGCTGAGAAGTGAGACGTTTTTACTGCATGTGAGAGGAGGGGGAGGAGGAGAGAGTGAGGGGAGGAGGGAGGGGAAGGGAGAATGAGGGGATGTGGCAAGGCGTGAGAGAGAGAGGGGAGGTGGAGGAGGAAGAGAGTTGGGGAAAGAGGAGGACGGGAGTAAACAAGAGGAAAGGAGGAAAATGAAGGGAGAGGGAGAGTGAGGAAAAGAGGAGGAGGAGGAGGCGAGAAAGAAAAAGATTGACAAGTTAAGAGAGAGGAGGAGGAAAAAAAAGAGGTTGAAGAGGGGAGAATGAGTAAGAGATTGATGAGTCAAGGGAGGAGGAGGAGGAAGGGTAGGAGCAAGAGATAAAGTGCAGTGTAGAAGAGACAGTTGTGGATGAGGGGAAATAGATGATTTGAGATGAAGGATGAGATACAAATATGTAAAGTTTCCGCTCAGTATCTTATAACTCTCATTAAGAAGTGAAATATTTTTATCTAGCTTATGAGTAAATTATCCCTTTGAAGACGAGAGGGTTGAACCATTGTCTTCAAGAGTTTAAACCATTGTACACAAAGATTTATACCAACGTTCTCAAAAGGTTAAACCATCGTCATCAAAGGGCTAAACATTCATCTTCAGAGAGATAAACCTAAAAATTATACCTAACCTCCATCCCAGTTGACCATAAATCACCGTGTGTGTACAATATAGGCCAGCTTACACCGACACACACGAGAAAGTCGAAACTGGGAAGTTAAAGGGACAAAATTAAAATAAGGCTGAGGATATGAGTAGCCCAGTTATAAGTTATGTGTCTATAGCGATTCTAATTCATCTTATAAAAGAAATATATCTCGGATTCTTTTCATTGCCATACAAGAAGACAAAACAAACCAATGAACTGTTGAGTGTGAGAACATTTAGAACCACGACATTTAAGCAAGTAATTATTACAAAATTCTTGCTACAGCCACACATGACCTAGCTGTGTGTGTTGGCCAGGTTGTGGGGTTGGTGCCATGGTGATGTCCTCTCGACTTCCCCTTTGTGTTTCATCATCTGGTGTGTGAGTATAAATAAAAGTGAACTCCAAAAGCCTGAGAGCGTGTACCAAGAAGCCTTTCGGTAAACAAGGAGACAGTGTAGGCGGCACTGCACTTGGTAGCCTTCATCAAACGAACTCTACAGTTAGTTACCCATTTACGGTTGGGTGCTTTGAGGAGTACCGTACCCCGGGATCAAACTAGCGACCCTTAGACTAGAAAGCAAGCTCTGTATCCACTCAGCCGCCACACTCTTTAATCAACCGTAATTAAAGGTCACGCGCGATAGAGGTTAGTTGAAATCTGTCTTAACTCTTTCTTGTTTCTTCTTATTATTTATCTTTATTAGTTTTGATAATTATTTATTGGGTTCACTGAAAATGGAAATTGTATATGTCTGAGACGTCTGATATTTATAAAAGTGATTATAATAAAAATGTTCCTCCCAGTCACGGGTTATGTTCTGTAGACGTCATACCTTTCAACTAACTTCCATTACATAAAAGCATAGAATAAACGAACTAAAACGAGGCTCGTAAACGAAAGGAGATCAGTTCGAGAGACCTCCTTTAAGCTTCTTCTCTTCATGCCTGTTATAATTCAGCACCATGTTCAAGCCATAAACCCCCTGAACTTGGAAGGGGCCGCATTAAATTGGAAACTGAGCATCGTAAAGTAGGATCGCATATCATTTGGACACGTCTCGATCCTATACTTTCTGGCCACTTAGATTCCGTTCACAGATGTAAACAAGAGACAATCCGAGACTATTGATATCAGATTACGATACATTTTTTTCCCCTCACCGAGTTACGTCCAAACTGTACGAGAGAAAGGGATTTTGAGACAATAATTTAAACACGAGCATATCAAAGTTACAATTATTTTTTTTGTCCCAGATGTCGACCATAACACTGAATGCCAAGGATAAAAAAATGTATAATTAATGTTACTAAATGGTTTAGAGTTTTTATTTTCTTAGGCGTCGGTTTTTTAATTAGAGTATCGCCCACGCTGAGGTGAAGCATCGTGAAGTAGTAGTCTGGCTGAGAGGAATATCAAGGGAAAACTGCCGCATTTTATCTGCATGTTAAATGAAGCTTTGAGCGTGGAGAGGCCAGGTGAATGTATTTAACCTGGCATGAACTTGAGCTTCCTATGAGCGTTCTGACAAGAGAGAGAGAGAGAGAGAGAGACTGACATGGTTTTCAGTTTCGTATGAGCGTTCTGGCAAGAGAGAGAGAGAGCCTGGCATGATTTTGAACTTCCTATAAGCGTTCTGACAAGAGAGAGAAAGAGAATGGGAGACCCAGATAGAGAGAGAAAGAGAATAAGAGAGAAACAAAGAGGAAAAAATAGGGAGAAAGATGAATACAGAGAGAAAGCGAATACTGAGGATATAAATACTCAGATAAGAGGGACTGAAGAAAGAAGAGAGAACTAAGAAAACTGTGGAAAGGGAAGAGATAAAATAGAGAGAGATTGGAACCACGCAAGAAGGTATAGAAGAGAGAGGAGAGGTCGGGGAAGAGGGGGAGTCGGGGAATTAATAAATACGGAAAGGGAGAATGGCACAAGGAATAAAAAGTGAAAGAAAAAATAAGAAAGGACGGAGGAATAACAGAGCAGGTAAGTAAAGACCGGGGGAAAGTGAGAATGAAAACAAACATAAATAGAGAAAAGAGAGAAGGGGGATGAGTGTGGAGGTATGCAGGAAGAATGAGAATAATGAAGGATATAGAAGCAATTACAGAAATACAGGAAAGACGAAGTGTGAGAGAGAGAGAGAGAGAGAGAGAGAGAGAGAGAGAGAGAGAGAGAGAGAGAGAGAGAGAGAGAGAGAGAGAGAGTTACTACCGGACGGGCAGTACATAACTCGCAGCCTGGGTAAGCTGCAGAGCCCAATCCTTACATATTTATCCGGGCTTCCCCTTGTAGCTCACATTTCTAAAGAATTTAATCTGGTGACTGTATTGAGCACATTTTAGGGCCTATTTGTCCAGCACTCCGGCCCGGTAAACTTTGTGCGCACTATCGGAATACACAAATGCACGAAGGAGGATGTATATACGTATATATATATATATTATGTATGTATGTATGTATGTATGTATGTATGTATGTATGTATGTATGTATGTATTTATATTTGTATGTATGTATATATGTAAAGAGTAAGAAAGCATGGATTTCCTCAGTATGTAAAGAATTAGATAATATCATCACCTAACCTCTTCATATTAATTAACACACTTTAAGATGTGTGTTAACTTCCAGAGAAGGAATAAATGCAAATGATAAATAAAAAAGTAAGATAAATTCAAAGTAAAGAGAAACTCCTAAAGCCTTGAATTGAAGATCTTGAGAAAGGAAATTAAAAAAAAAATATCCTTAGAGAAACGAAAGGCAGAAATTGAAGATCAAGGAATTAAAAAACGAACGAATGAAAACAAAAAATCTCATTGCCTGCTCCCGCGTCTTCATTTCTATAACATCAAAATCTCTGGTAATGTTTAGACAGCAATCCTCGTTAATTAAAACAATTTGTTATGCTTTGCCTCCCCCCTCCCTCCCTCCCTCCACGTCTGGGGGGATCAGTGCGGCCCGGCACACACAAATGTATTTCATTCCGGACAATAACACCCTGACCCAAAATTTTCCTCGAACCAATCGCAGAGTCGGTAATTAATGCATTAAATTCCCCTAAAAGAACGAGGCCCCGA